>NC_056731.1:616380891-616665891 GCF_019279795.1 Protopterus annectens | reverse complement strand
ATTTTTTCCCTCTGCCATCATTGGTAGTTGTTTCCCTTCCCTAACCTTTCTACCATCATTGGTAGATTTCTTCTTGTGGTTTGACTGAATTTCCATTCCTGTTCTTCCTCTTTCTGTTTTTTTCTCTCTGCCTCTTCTGCCCTTTTTATTCAGGGCAATGGCAGAAAACAGGCTTCAAAAAATGTACAAAGTGCAGCAGAGAAATGCCAAACTCTGATAACCATGAATGTTGTGTGTACTGCTTGTGTGTCTCACACTCATCTGTTGACTGTACAATCTGCCAGGGTTTCAGCAACAGAACTCTGTCAGAGAGGAAAAACAAGCTCATTCTCAAAGGGTTACTTCAAGCCCTGTTTGAAGAAGCCTTGTCCAAGGCCGACCAGTCTCTTCCAGCCTCTGGATCAAAATCCTCCCATTCAGTGCTGACATCTCCATCGGTACTGACTGTTAAGAAGCAAAAACATGCATTGGAAGGTTCCTCTTCAGAACCAAAACCTAAAGTTCCAAAGCTTTCAGAAAAGTCTTTATCTTCGGCACTGATAGCCTTACCGGTGCCATGGACACCGACCATGACAATTTCTAAATCATTGATGACTACGGTTCTAATACCGGCACCAACTGTTGCTACTGTCATGCTGTCACAGATATCCACCATGGTCCTGCAGACAGTGCCGAAGCCTGATGTTTCTATCCAACCCAGGACCACTAATTCCCCCTCCTTGGATCCCTTCATTGGACAACTCCCTAGCCCTTTCATAGAGAGACCCGAGTCTCCTTCTGGGTTGTCCGTTCACTCTACCAGAAGTCTCTCAGAAGTGAATATTGTTAGGTTGCTGGATCAGATCCTGACAGCCTGGGTCTTCCTTCATCTTCTCAGCCCCCTGTCCCCTCTGGTGCAGGGGGTTTCATATGACCCCTTCTTATTCTCCTCCTCTGACCTCCTCAAAGGCTTTAGAGCTCTCCACTCCAACTTCACAGGTACCAATGACTTTGGCAGTGAAAACTTTCTTGCCTTCAACACTAAGTCCAGCTCTGACACCTTGGTTGCCTGTGGTACTGTCGAGTCCCCAGGACCATGTCTTCACGATCAGGCCTGAGGGGTTCAAGCCAGCGTCAAGTTTTTCTATTCCTCCGGCCATGCCTTTTAGGGCTGTGCTGATAGAAGACCCCGCCTTCATTCTGGTTTGTCAGGTGGGTCTGTTGGGGTGGGGTGTGACCCCGGCTCCGAGTTTGCCTGTCTTGGTTTCAGGCTCCCATCCCTCCTCAGGGGGGCCTGCCTTTCAAGCCATGGAAAGAGCTTTGGCCTCTGCCTTGACTCAGATGCCTCCTGTGTTACTGGAGTGTCTCCCTATGACCCCCAGGCCTTTCATTTCTACCACCAGCCTTAACCCCTGGATAGTGAGCCCCAGTGTCTAAAGAATTACATACTACAGGCATCCCCTCTTCCAAGTCCTCTTCAGATGTTCTGACTGAAGACCCTCCTTGGAAGGGATTGTGTAAGAGGAAACACCTTGATTTTTCCAAGGAATCCATCACAGAGGACATGGATTTTGATGAAGGGGAGGGTTCCCCACAGTCACCCCTGGAAGACATCTCCTTCAGAGACATCTTGATATCCTGAAACAGAGAGGTGATTGGAAGCCCAAAGACCCTTCCTCTGAGGAATCCGTATACTTGCAAGCCTTTGGTGCTTGCCCGTCTACGTCCTGGGAGACCCCGCCCACTGGCGACCTAATTAAGCTGATCGCTCAGAGGACTTGGAAGGCTCCTGATTCTATAAAACCTGTACCCCGGAGACTTGACAAGATTCTTTCTGCTCCTCAGGACCATCCACATTGAGCAAAGGGCTTAGTAGTTGATGGCATGGTGGTAGTGGCTGCCACCAAGGAAGAACTAGCAGAGGAAAGTTCTACTGTAAATCCCCATAACCGAGAGTCCAGGGTGATGGACAGATTTGGGAAGCAGGTCTATGTGTCTTTGACCTTCGCTATCAGGTCTTTGAATTTTTTGGCACTCTTTACTAGACTTCAAAGGGATTTGGTCAAGGAGCTGTCAGATACCCTAGTAGGAGCAGTCGCTGAGGGGCTGCTAGAAAACGTGGCCTCCCAGTTAATTACCCTGGAGTCTATTTCAAATTCATCCATGAGGCTCATTCCTCATGCAGCCAAGGGGGCGACCAGGTCAGCAGGTTCAGGTGTTGCTATTCGATGACATGCTTGAATGTGCATGTGCGAGTTTGCAGAACCATTCAAGTCTTTCTTCATCAATGCTCCCTTTGATGGATCCTCTTTGTTTGGACCCAAAGTAAAGGAGACTATGTCCAGGTGTGAAAAAGATGGAAAGATTCTGTCTGCTGTGGGTGTACGATTTTATACTACTCAATGATCCTACTCCAGGAATTAAAGGAGTGTTAAGATGTGGTTCAAGAAGTCCCAGAAGCCTTTTCAGGGCACACATGGTATGGACTCCTCTCAGGGCAGAGGGGGGAGTTACAATGGAAGACGCCATCCCAGAGGTAGGGGTGGTCCATAGAATATGGGTTCCAGAGACTCATTCTCTGGTCACCCTTACCAGTGCTTCAGAAAGGGGGCCAATTGCTTACTTCTAGAGGCAGTTGGGGGACAATTTTCCTTGCACCTAGATGCTTAGGTGGTAAGGATCATTTCCGGAGGTTATCTAATCCCTTTCATTCTTTATCCAAGAACCCCATCAAAACTCTCTGACATTCCACCCAGTCAAAGAGATAAAGCAGCATTAGAGATACAAAAGCTGCTAGAAAAAAGAGCCATCCAAGAAGTTCCACCAGACCAATTAGGATCCGGGTTTTACTCTGGATTCTTTTTAGTGCCAAAGAAAATGGGACTGGAGACCAATTTCAGTATTCTGAACAAATTTGTCCAACAGTCAAAATTCCAGATGGTCATGGTTCCGTCAATTTGTCCCTTCTGAGAGGAAAATGATTGGATGTGCTTTATCAACTTTAAAGACGGGTATTACCACATAAAGATAGACAAATGCTCAAGAAAGTTTCTCCACTTCTGGCTAGGAGCCAGTCATTACCGATTCAGACTGCTGCCCTTTCGTCTCACCACAGCCCCCAGGGTGTTCATCAAATGCATGGCAGTGGTCACAGCACATTTGAGGCTGCACGGATTCCGAGTGTTTCCTTACCTAAATGACTAGCTCTTCACTGTTTCCACAAGGCATCTATTACTACAAACTATGGACTTCATTCTGGAACTATCTATACAACTGGGCATCACGGTCAATCTTGTGAAGTCTCTGCTATCCCCTTCTTAGGATATGGATTTCTTCAGAGCTCATCTCAATACTCTCTTGTGTGGCATCTTTTCTCCTCCACAGGTTGCATAAAATACAGTTGCAGATTCGCCACCTCCTTTGCTCAAACAAAATTCCAGCTCAGCAGATTCTGCAGGCATTGGGCTCCATGGCAGCAGTGATCACATTAGCTCCAATGGCAATATTTCACATGAGACTTCTCCATGGCTACTTGTGAACCAATGGTCTATTTTAACCCACCCATGAATCATTTGGTCTTCATTTCCAGATGATGCGAAAATGACTTAACCTGGTGGATGCCATTCAAGGAAATTCTTCTAGGCCACCCCTTTGTTCCCCCACAGCCCAAGGCCATAGTGACCACGGATGCTTCCCAGATGGGGTGGGGGGCATTATCTCGGGAAGGCAGTCCAAGGCACATGGTCCTCCTCCGCATATCAATGTTCTAGAGGTAAGGGTAGTGCTCCTGGCATTGCAAGCATTTCATCCTGCCTTACCTTTTGGGACAGTAGCTATTCAGACAGACTACATATCCGTGGTCTGGTATATCAACAAACAGGGGGATCCAAGTCCTGTCCACTATGTCAAGAAGCCCTTCAAGTGTGGCAATGGGTCATAACTTCCAACTGCTTTCTGATAGCAATGCACATCCCTGGGAGTTCAAACATGACTGTGGACAAACTGAACAGATGCATCCTCATGCCTAATGAGTGCTCTCTGAACTCCTGAGTATGAAGAAGATCTTCTTTCTCTGGGGCCAGTCTTGTTGCAGCCTATTTGTCTCACCTCTGAACAACAAATGCAGAAGCTACTTTGCCCTAATTCCCCCTCAGGGGAAGTTTCCCCATAGATGCCCTTCTCCACGATTGGCCCCCGGATCTCCTTTATGCCTTTCCTCCCTTTCCTCTGATCCCTCTTTTTCTCAAGGAAGCAGCTCATTTGAGAAGTAAACTGATCCTCATTGCACCTTACTGGCCTCGACAGATAGGGTTTCCCTTCCTCTGGCCTCATGTACTTCACAACCCATGGATTCTGGACCCAGTTCTGATCCTTCTGTCCCATCCTCAGGGACTAGTGCACCCCAATCTTCAGATCCTCAAGCAAACTGCTTGGTTTCTACATTTCTGTTAGTCACCAGCCATAATGAAATTCCTTCTCCTGTATGACACATTTTGTTGGCATCCCATAAACCATCCACCAGGAATCTCTACCATAGTAAATAGAGGAGATTTTCTATTTGGGCTTTTGATAATGGTCTGGACCATTTTTCAGCACCGGCAGAAAAGGTTCTACAGTTTCTAGCTTCCATTTTTGATAAAGGAGCTTCTGCTTCTACAATTAAGGTTACCTTAGCAGCTATTTCAAATTTCCATAATGGTATCGGTGACCAGCCTTTAATCTCCCACAGGCTTTGTAAAGTTTTTCTTAAAGGCACGATCCATTTAAAGCCCCCTTTCAAGGATCCGCTAACCCCATGGGACAATCTCTTATGTTACCCCCCTTTGAACCTGCAGCTACCTGTGACTTAATGTTTCTTTCTTGGAAAACATTGCTTCTCATAGCTCACTTCGGCAAGACAAGTCTCAGAATTACAGGCTCTGTGTTCTAAAGCCCCCTTATTTAGTTTTTCACAAAGATAGAATATCACTCAGAATAAACCCAATCTTTCTTCCTAAAGTGATTTCAGGGATCAATATCAATCAATCCATAGACTTGCCTGTATTTTTCCAAAATTTTTCTAATAAAGGCGAATACTGCCTGCACCTTCTGGATGTGCACAGACAAATACATTTTTATCTGGATAGAACTAAACAGCTTAGACAATCAGAACAGTTATTTGTGTCCTTTGCAAGTGCAACCTTGGGAAAACCTCTGTCTAAGATTACTCTGTCTAGATGGTTAAGGGATTGCATTTCCTACATTTACATGGAAGAAAACGTATGTCTCCCTAGTCCAGTGAAGCCACATTCTACCAGGTCTGTGGCAACTTCAGCTATTTTTCATTCTAAAGCTTCTATGTCAGATATTTGAGCAGCTGCCACTTGGGCCAAACCACATACCTTTATAAATCAGTACAAATTGGACATGGTCTCCAGGGAGCCTCCTTTGGTTCTATGGTTCTCAGGAATATTCTTCCATAGGGCCACCCAAGATCTAAGGTAGCTGGGTCCCACAAGTCAAGAATAGATGAAGACTGACAACATCAGATAAAAAAGTTATGTCTTACCATAACCTTCCATCTGTGTTGTTGATCTTCATCTATTCTTGTGTCCCACCTGTCTGCCTCCACCTTTGCATTTCTGGTGGACTGACATCCTGTTCTGGGTTTTTTGTTGTTGTTAGGGATACCTTGGTCAAGGTTTATGACTGGCATGAGAGTGCCTTCTTCAGTATGATTGTAAACTAAATCTGAGGTAATATGGAGAAGGGCACTGTGAGTAGACTAGCAGCTTGAGAGATTTTTTGCTGACGCAAGCTATATATCAGCCAGATCTGTTACCCACAAGTCAAGAATAGATGAAGATCGACGGCACAACTGAAAAGTTATGGTAAGATATAACTTCTTTTTATTAAGAAAAGGTTACCGAGATTTTAATGTCACTGTTCATACTTATTATTTTAAGGAGCTTAATTTTATAAACTAATTTTATTAAGTGTAGTTTTTAGGCTTAATATGATTGTTGCCTCTAAATGTTTCCCAATTCATTAAACCTTGCTATGATAAATGTAATGATAACTATGAACTTGTTTTTGTATTTTAAGCTGGAATAAGTATACAGTTTACTGTACTTGCTGAATGTTTTATTATTTTTATTCATTAAACAAGAAAATCATCATTCCCACTTCATCAATGGCATTTTGGGTTATCTGCCAAGGTAAACTAGTACTGGCCAGCTTTCAAAAGCTCAGCCTTCCCTCTTTTTCTCTGGCTGTTACAGCTAATTGGCTGAACATATCCTGATAAAGAAGCCTTCAGATGTCAAAGGAAGTGAGTGTTCAGCCTTTTTCTACCATCCAAAGATGGTTTATCATGAAAATTATGAGTAAAGGTTCTGGGACCACGGGATGTTGAATTCCAGTTGGCTGAATCCTGTGTTGTCAAACCTTCAAGTGTGCGAGTTCTCAGTCAGTGAATGCACTGTGCATTCGCACATATGTGGTTGATGTGATTAATAGAGATTGTGGTACAGTGCAGATCGGGAACTTTACCCTTTTCGCCACTGTAGTGCGATCTCTGAGTTGGCATATGTAATGTAGGGTGTGTGTGGGGGGTGCAGTATCTTTGTACTGCTGACAAACAGAACTATAGTTCCTGTTCTGATAGGTGCAGGGGGAAACGGTATGTTGAATAATGCTGAATCAACTAATCGGCATGTGATTCGACATAGTAACTTGTTCAGTGCTCCTTGTTTGAAGTTGTTTTTCGTTATATTGAAAGTTTTTTGTTTTGTTGGTCACAATTTTGATAGTAAACATATATATATATATATATATATATATATATATATAACTTCCAAAAAAATGCTTGCAGCAGTCAACAAAAGTAGTGCTCCTCTAATTTTAAATGTCAGCAACATTAAACCATGGTTTCACTTTTAAACAGGCCTTTTCAGTGCTACATTCTCTAAGGCCAAAACCTATATATACAAACCATGATACAACTTCTTGATCACATGTGTATTAATATTCTAGTTTACTCCAGTTAAGAGATGTAGTTATATCACATTAAATATATATACAATAGAAAAAAAAGAAACATTATAGCAAAATTTCAACATTTATCAATATAGGAGTAAAAAAGTCCAACAAAGAACAGCAGCTGCACTTCTGTCGGTAAACGCTACGCTGAACAGAAACAATAAGTAAAATGATAAAAATAAGAAATCCAGCGTCAGCAACCATACAGATTTGTGAATGTGTTCAGAATAGAAAGTTCCAATATTCCAATGTAGACGTAAAACATAAAAGATTTATTGTGCACTCAGACGGTAAGCGCTTTCACATTTGCTTCTGACTGTTAATATCTGTGCTTTGAAAAATGTGACAAGAGAAGATGTTGAATCTGGTCAGCCCTTGCATGGGCGATTTCGGATTTGGAGCTTGGTTCTATAAGGACTAAGTCAGATTTTGCATTCGCAGAGCGTGTATAACTATTTATATGTATGTTTTGGTTGCGATATTTGAGTGTGTACCTTTTTTAAATATTTGTTCTTGATAGTCTGTTTCCACAGACATTTATAAGGATTGTTTATGAATTTTGAAATGTCTATGAAGTTTTATTTTATGTCATAGATAGTATGGTTTATTTTAATGTTTTCTATGTTAATGAAGGAAATGACGTTATAGGGTACTTTTCTCTGATTGGCAATAATGTTTTTAAATGTTTCAAAGTGTTTCAGTACTCAGTATGTTATGGTCTGAAGAAGCAAATGTGAAAGCGCTTACCGCCTGAGTGCACAATAAATCTTTTATGTTTTACGTCTACATTGGAATATTGGAACTTTCTATTCTGAACGCATTCACAAATCTGTATGGTTGCTGATGCTGGATTTCTTATTTTTATAATTTATCAATATATATATATATATATATGTGTGTGTGTGTGTGTGTGTGTGTGTGTGTGTGTAGCTCCCACTTTATTTCATTGTAGAAGTAATAGACTATAGTTTTTCATTACACCACAAGGTGGAGCTCTTTTCTGTAATATAAAAGACAATTTCAAAAGTGAAAGAGGAGACTGGAACACTAGCTGAAGGAGGGAAGACTGAAACAGGGAGCTGAAGGGAAAAAGGGCCTTGCAGCATGACTGGATTTTCTTTTCTAGTGCTTTGGGGACAGGGAAATGAAGTAGCAGATTGTATCTGTCTTTTGCTGAAATCCTGGATGATGATATTTTGTGGAATCAGGAGAGAAGTCTGAAACCAGTAGTTCCATGCCTGCATATGATTCAGCAAGAAAGGAGTTTCCTTTGGGCCTAGTACAGAAAAGCCATAGATGATTACCAGAGTTCTGGCAGGTAATTTTTCTACTTTTCTCATCAGAGGAACCACGGTGCCTGATCACTAGGATATTCTGGATGGAGTGGTGAGAGGCTCTGACCACCATTTTATAATTTTATAAGATTGTGGATTCCCCCCTAAATGCTTTGTGGATTACAAATAACTGGGATCCATATGAGCTACAACTTGGACCCCATCGTGCCGGCAGCAAGACTGTAAGTACTCACTGGCCAGTGTTTCATAGGCAGTTTCCCTTTTTGTGCTCAAAATAACCTATCCCATTTGGTTATAGACATATAGACAACAGTGTTTCATAGTTGGTCTGGTTAGAATTGATCAAGGGGGGATTGCTCGTGTTAGTATTGTTGCCTTCAAGAATTTTGCTGCTCAATGACATTACATTTTCTCATATTTGTATTGTTGCATTATAAATCTTCATTGTTCAATGACATTGCATTTTGCCTGTTAGGACTGCTGCCTTCAAGAATTTTGCTGCTCAATGACATTGCATTTTCTCATATCTGTATTGCTGCATTATAACTCTGTTATTGCTTAATGACATTGCATTTTCCCGTGTTTGTATTGCTACATTATAAAGCTTTACTGCTCATTGATATTTCCTTCTTTGTGCATGTTTGAATGTCAATACCTTTTTCTGTTGAGTTCTGGGGAAGAGGGTGTATATTTTCAGTGCATGCATATTTCACCTTGCCTTATCGCTAACTGGTGCACTTTTTAAATAATTTGTTTGTGGTTGTGCTGTTGCCTTTTAAACTAGATGTGTCACCTAGAATAAAATCTGTCATTCTTGCCACCTTGGTGTGTTGGGCCTATAGGGGTGTCACCAGAGTCAAGTAGGAAGGAACCCATATCTACTTCAGCTACACCTGCGGGTGCACTACATTTGGGGGCTCATCCGGTTTTGCCTGTACTGCCTTGGACTCCACCCTATTCCCCTGTACATGTGGAAAGCAAATCCAGCAGAAACATGAACCCAGAAGTAGCTGCTAAGTGGTGCAAACAGTACAATGCTCAGTCAGAGCACTGCTTAGTTCTGGTGTTGCCAGGGGTCACATGGACTGATATGCAAATACATCAAGTCACAGGATCCTTACCAGTTGTAGGGCATGGATTTTTATTAGACAGCACTATGGACCCTACCGAGCAGAGCACATTGGTCTTATTAGAATGGAAATGTCCTTTAGTGTATGAGCACATACCTTCGAGTGTACACGTTTCAGGTGAGAGTGCAGTCTGTGTGGTAATCCCTGAGAAGTGTACTACCTCAGCAACAGACAAAATACCTGTGGAAGCTATCCAAGTAGGTCAGAACCTTACACCAGAAGCTGCAGCTTCACTGCCCGTAAATACTATAGGGCCTGAAGTTGTGAATGCTTTGGAAAGTATTGTAGAAAAATGCTTAAAGCCTACACAGCCATTCACTGGGTTTGGCTACCACAAATTGACTTTCTTTTGTGGCAAACAACCCACACCTCAGGGAGAGGAAGATTTTGAATCCTGGATGGATCAGGCTTCACAAGCTCTAGAAGAGTGGGATATCCCAGAGTCTCAGAAGAAGCAGCGGATAGCTGAAAGTCTAAAGGGATTAGCTATGGATACCATACGCAACCTAAGGATGGGTAAGCAAGATTGCACAGCCAAGGACTATTTAGGAGTACTGCAGGATGTGTTTGGAAGGACCGAAAGGGCTGCTGACCTATTGTATCAGTTTGAACATACATAACAAGAAGTGGGTGAGAAACTATCTGATTACATTAAACAATTAGATAAAATGCTCCACCAGATCATCCTGAAGAAGGGGGTGGATCCAAAAGTAGCTGACCAAGTATGGATCAGATAAATTTTACAGGGAGCTCAAGCTATGGACCCCATTGTGTGTAAAATGAGGATGAGAAATAGGGATGAGACTCTTATTCTTAGTTGGTTAAAGAGGTGAGGGAAGAGGAAGATCTGTTGGAAGCCAAATCTCAGTGTTCAACAGCAAATAAAACAGTGAGTGAGCACCAGCAGGAGCCTATAGCCGTGCTCTCTACTCAAACAGGAGTCATGGCCCAGAGTGTCCGCAATGTAGAAGTGTCACAGTTGCAGACTCAGGTGTCTTCCCTGACTAACGCCATAGCTCAAGTCACCAAGACAGTTGCAGAATTGCAGAAAGCCGTGGTAACTTTAGCTGAAGAGAGAAATACATCAGCTAGAACTTCCACAAATGGACTCAGGGAAGAACCAAATCAGCCAATGTTCAGAGTTCCTACTGGGTTTTGTTTTTGCTGTGGGGATGCAGGGCATATAAAGTGACAGTGTCCTAATACAGAGAACTTGAAAAAAGTGAATGAACTATTATTGGCTAGTGCAATGTAGGGAAACTTCAAAGGGCCTCAGTGATGGAGCCAGCTGAGTGCCCAGTTACAAAGAGTTCCATAAAATCTAACATCAAGAGACAGCATCTGGAATCCCCTTTCCACACAAGCCCTTGTAATAGGGGAGAGAAACTACCTACTATGCACACTTCTAGCTCATCTGAGGTGAACAACCAAATTGGAAAGCCATCTCAGCCAAAATCTCAGCATCTGAGACCGGAAAGCATTACTAAGCAAGAGTCTTATCCATTGGCGAGGTCAACTGGTGGTACCTCAACCACATGTTGACTGCCGTACAGCTGAACAGCACCAGAAACCAAAACTACTCGATGGCCTACTGGGACCGTCCCCTGTCATGTCAGTAAAAATAGAAGGAGTGTATAGTAAAGCACTGTTGGATACTGGTGCACAAATCACCATTCTGTACAGAGACTTCTACCAAAAATACTTAAAGCATTTGCCACTTGAAAAGTTAGAAGATTTGGAGATCTGTAGGCTAAGTGACATGAAGTTCCCTTATGATGGTTATGTCTCACTCAAGTTAGAATTTTCCACTTCAGTTGTTGGGTTAACAGAAGTTTTTGAAACACTCACTGTTGTTTGCCCCAGGCCAAAAGGAAAGGATTCAGCATCTATTTTAGTGGGGACAAATACTGACCTTGTCAGAAGAATACTAATGCTTCAGTTGACCCAGGAACACCCAACACTACATCCTCTCCTGAGATCAGTTTTCTGTGCCCTTCAAAGGAAGAAGGATAGTAAGAAAGATGAAATTAGTCATGTGTGGACCCTGTCTGGGATAGAGCATATAATTCATCGTCAGGTCACCTGCTTGAGAGCCAAAGTGAGGATGTGTGGACAAACAGTTTCCTCTCATCTCATGATGGAAACAGATCCAGAAATTGACTTGCCACCGGGGCTGGAACTAGTCCCAGATGTTTGGCCAGCAGACAAGTTAAAGCATCCTTATGACACTTTGCCTGTGGGGTTAAAGGATAAAGGAAGTACTCCCATTGTCCTGCATTCACAAGTGCATTTGGGAAATGTTTATGCTGCCACTCCCTTACCTGCTTCTGTGTTGACAAGGAATGAGAGCAGACCCAAAGAGCTGAAGCTGGAAAATATTGATATAGGAGGTGATCTCTTGCCCCCTGAGTGGCTAACCAGAGTTAAAGCGCTACTAATGAAAAAGAAAAATTGTTTTTTTACTAGTGAACTAGATGTGGGCTGTGCAAAAAGTGCAGAACACCGAATAAGAGTAAAAGAGGACCGGCCTTTCAGGGAACGTTCCAGAAGATTAGTTCCAGGAGACCTGGAGGACTTAAGAAAACATTTGGAAGAACTGAAAGCCGCAGGGATAATTCAAGAGTCAAGAAGTCCATATGTCTCTCCCATTGTTGTTGTCAGGAAAAGAATGGGTCAAGTCGCATGTGTGTTGACTATCGTACTCTGAATCAGCGAACCATTCCAGACCAGTACACAACTCCCCGGATTGAAGATGCTCTAAATTGCCTAGTTCAGTGTGCTAGACTTAAGGAGTGGATACTATCAAATCCCTATGCACCCAGAAGATAAAGAGAAGACTGCCTTCATCTCACCTTTGGGATTTTTTGAGTTTGATTGCCTACCTCAAGATTTATCAAACGGACAGGTAACTTTCCAGAGAATCATGGAAAGAACAGTTGGAGACATGCATCTCCTGGAAGTCTTAGTCTACCTGGATGACATCATTATCTTTGGGAGGACCTAGAGGAGCACAAAGAAAGATTGATAAAGGTATTGGACAGGATTGAGAAGGAAGGCCTGAAGTTGTCATTGGACAAATGCAAGTTCTTCCAACCTTCAGTGACCTATGTGGGAGATGTAGTGTCTGCAAATGGAATATCCACAGATCCCAGCAAAGTTGAAGCGGTTACATCTTGGCCAAGACCGAAAAAATTCACAGAGCTGCGATCTTTCCTGGGGTTCTGCAGTTACTATAGAAGGTTTTTGCAAGGATTTTCAAAGATAGCAAGACCCCCTTAACCATTTCTCCAAAATGATGAGAAAGCAGATGAAACAGATGAAGATATCCTTGTGAAAAAAACCTAAGGGACTGAGAGGTTCTAAAGAACTCATCGAGAGTTGTTGGGCTCCTGAGTGCTAAGAGTCATTGAACAGCTTAAGTATTGCCTCACACATGCCTCTGGGCTGGCATATGCTGACTCAATAAAGCCATACACTTTACATGTGGATGCTAGCAGGGATGGCTTAGGAAGAGTCCTTTACCAGGAGTAGGACAAGAAGCTGAGACCTGTGACTTTTATCAGTTGGAGTTTATCCCCCACAGAAAGAAACTACCCTGCACACAAGATGGAATTCCTTGCCTTAAAGCGGGTGGTAGTGGACAAGCTGCATGACTGTCTCTATGGGGCTGAATTTGAAGTGCAGACTGACAACAATCCTCTGACATACATCCAGACCACTGCAAAGCTAGATGCTACTGGCCACAGATGGATGGCAGCTCTATGCATCTATAATTTCAGTTTGAAATATCGCCCAGGACACGAAAATGGAGATGCTGATGGTCTGTCCAGAAGACCTCAGGGAGATTTACACCCCGATGATGAGTGGGTGGAAATTCCAGTGCTAGGGGTAAGAGCTATGTGTCAGATTGCAACCTGCTATCAACACACTGAATGTTGGGCCCAGACGTTCGGTCTGTCTGCAGCAAGCATACCCCAAGCTTACTGTAATCTGGTCATTTTACAGGCTTCATTGCTCCCAGCTTTGAGTAACAGTGACCTCAGAAGAGATCAAAGAGAAGACCCCTTAGGTCAGCTGGTGGTAGCTGCTTTAGAGAAGAAACAAGTTAATATACATTGTATGGATATTCATCCTCTGGCAAGACTTTTGGCCAAAGAATGGGATAGACTCCAGATACAGGATGGACTAATGTATAGGAGATCTCCAAGTGCACTCGGCAGTGAAAAATGGCAATTGTTGCTTCCTCAGAAGTATAGCGAAGTAGTACTCCGGTCATTGCATGATGAACATGGTCATCTTGGTTATGACAGAAGTGTGGGTCTGGTACAAGGCAGGTTCTACTGGCCATGCATGAAGCAAGATGTTGAGGATTATTGTTGTACATGTCTTTGTTGCATTCAGAGAAAGACTCTGCCGACCAGAGCTGCCTCATTGGGTCAAATGGAAAGCAGTGGACTCATGGAACTGGTCTGTATAGATTTTTTGTGCATTGAACTGGATGAAGGCGGAATCAGTAATGTGCTGGTGGTGACAGACCACTATACCAGATATGCTCAAGCATTTCCCACTTGCGATCTGAAAGCTATTACAGTGGCAAAACTACTATTTGAGAAGTTCTTAGTACACTATGGTCTGCTAGAAAGGATACACTCTGATCAAGGACGTGATTTTGAGAGCAAGCTTGTCCATGAACTACTCACTCTGTTGGGAGTCCAAAAAAGTCGCACCACTCCTTATCATCCTCAAGGGGATCCTCAGCCTGAGTGTTTCAACAGAACTTTACTAGACATGTTGGGGACACTATCTGCTGAGAAGAAGAGTCAATGGAGTAGACAGGTAGCCAGAGTGGTGCATGCTTACAACAGTACTAAAAATGATGCTACAGGATTCTCGCCTTACTTCCTAATGTTTGGAAGAGAAGCTCGTCTTCCTGTTGACATCACCTTTGGAGTCACAGCTGATGATACACCAGTGTGATCTCATGGCAGTTATGTGGAGAGACTCAAGAAAAACCTCAGACAGGCTTATGAGATTGCTGAAAAATCAACAGGACAAAGACATCAGCAACACAAAGCTCACTATGACAAAAAAGTAAAGATGCATGACTTGCAGCCAGAGGACAGAGTTCTTTTGAGAAATTTGGGACTACAAGGAAAGCATAAACTAGCTGACTGCTGGGGATCTGAGATTTACATCATTTGTTCTCAGCTACCTAATATCTCTGTCTACCAAGTTTGCCCTGAGGGGAAAGAAGGATCCATTAAAACCTGGCACCGCAACAACTTAATGCCTTTGGCAAAATCAGTGAGACTCATGAATCCGGAACCCAGAATGGCTCAGAGGAAGCCTAACTCAAGGTGATCCAGAAGGCTAAGGTGGAGAGGAACTATCCCCTCCAATATTCAAGAGCATGTGCTCCCTCCTGCTGAAGGAGAGGAGGACAGTGATGATGACTGGGGTTTCAGTGAGTTTTTTTATGAGGATGTTCAAGACCCCGTGGGCTGTAATCTCGATGTAAATGCACCGGAATTCATTCCTTGTCATTTTGAGCAGCCTAGACCTAACAATAGACTAAGCAATGTTTCTGTGCCTCTTACAGAACCTGATACTGATGGAGGCCCTGCTATGCAAACTTCAGAAAATAGTGCTGAGGAAAGTCATGCTGTTATGGAAAACGAAAGTAAAGTTACACAAGAGGAGATCTTAGAAGTAGACAATATGCCTACTGAAAAACTGGACAGTGAATGTGATGTGGGTGACAAACCTTCTGAGCAAAATTCCTTAGCTGTCTCTTCCGAACCAAAACTGCAGAGACTGATTTGGCCCCCACAGAGACTTACATATAACAGTTTGGGACATAGTACACAGGAACCTGTGACCACAGCTCATCATACAGTCTGCGCCCATAATCCCTATGCCTCCTACTCCAGTGGTGACACCCCTTCCCAAGTTATGCATAAGGCTGATTACCCTTGGTGGAATGTACCTTTTGAATGCAAAAATATTGTTCAGTTGATGATGCATTAGTGCTTGTAAATATTTTGCTGCTAATCTACCTTTGACTTGGGGGGACCCAAAATTTTCAAGTGGGAGGAGAGTGTAGCTCCTACTGTATTTCATTGTAGACGTAATAGACTGTAGTTTTTCATTACACCACAAGGTGGAGCGCTTTTCAGGAATATAAAAGATAATTTCAAAAGTGAAAGAGGAGACTGGAACACTAAATGAAGGAGGGAAGATTGAAACAGGGAGCTGAAGGGAAAAAGGGCCTTGTAGCATGACTGGATTTTCTTTTTTAGTGCTTTGGGGACAGGGAAGTGAAGTAGCAGATTGTGTCTGTCTTTTGCTGAAATCCTGAATGATGGTATTTTGTGGAATCAGGAGAGAAGTCTGAAACCAGTAGTTTGACGCCTGCATATGATTCAGCAAGAAAGGAGTTTCCTTTGGGCCTAGTACAGAGAAGCCATAGATGATTACCAGAGTTCTGGGAGGTGATTTTCCTTCATTTCTCATCAGAGGAACCACGGTGCCTGGTAACTAGGATATTCTGGATGGAGAGGTGAGAGGCTCTGGCCGTCATTTTATATTTTTATAAGATTGTGGATTACAAATAACTGGGATCCATATGAGCTATAACTTGGGCTCCATCATGCCGGCAGCAAGACTGTAAGTAGTCACTGGCCAGTGGGCAGGGTATAATAGAGTGTTTCATAGCTGGTCTGGTTAGAATTGATCAAGGGGGATTGCTTGTGTTAGTAGTGTTGCCTTCAAGAATTTTGCTGCTCAATGACATTGCATTTTCTCATATTTGTATTGTTGCATTATAAATCTTCATTGTTCAATGGCATTGCATTTTGCCTGTGTTAGGACTGCTGCCTTCAAGAATTTTGCTGCTCAATGACATTGCATTTTCTCATATCTGTATTGTTGTATTATAACTCTCTTATTGCTTAATGACATTGCATTTTTCCCATGTTTGTATTGCTGCATTATATAGCTTACTGCTCATTGATATTGCCTTCATTGTGCATGTTTGAATGTCAAGACCTTTTTCTGTTGAGTTCTGGGGAAGAGGGTGAATGTATATTTTCATTGCATGTATATCTCACCTTGCCTTATTGCTAACTGGTGCACTTTTGAAATATTTGTTTGTGGTTGTGCTATTTCCTTTTAAACTAGATGTCTCACCTAGAATAAAATCTGTCATTCTTGTCACCTTGGTGTGTTGGGCCTATAGGGATGTCACCAGAGTCAGGTAGGAAGGAACCCATTTAAACTTCAGCTACACCTATACATGTACAATACATTCCCAAATAAAGTGTGGTAACAGAAAACTGCCAAGTTATCTTTTATGTCCTGGATCTAATAGCTATTTGGAGAATATACCTTCCAAGCAAGACAATGAATTCCAAAGATGAAGTCAAGCCAAGCAAAAATGGACACTGATTTTAAACTTTTTTGCCATCTTGTGGTCAGTTGAAGAATATATCAGCCAAGCTAAATTAAAGTAATTCAAACCTTAATAGGATCGTAGGATTATAGCAAGTTACTAGGCTACTGGTCCTGAGGCCCTTATAAGCCTAACCAATAAATTAGCGCATGTTTCCACAAGTCAGCACCTGATGCCCCTGTCCAGCAGGGACACAGGTGGAATCCCAGGGGTGTTTTTTCAATTTTCCATCCAGGTTCCTGTTAAAGAGAAATAATGAAGTAATCTGCTTGACATGGAGACTGAGTCTATTCCACAGATGGGGGAGTCTTTGGGAGACAAATCTGTTCCACTAGCAAGTCCTGTTGATGTTGCAGACCAAGTTGAGGTTTTGCATGTGGGTCACATGAGTGGTGTTTGGCTTGAGGATATGCAGGAATTTCATCAAAGTGGGGTCAGAGATTACTCTGTATGCCAGACACAGATCACTTCTGAGGAGTCTGTATGAGGCAGAGTGGAGGGACAGGGCTTTTAGCCTATCCATGTAGGATAGATTTTTGAAGCTCTGGATTCTCCTGGTCAGGAAGCTCTGTGGTCTCTCCTGCTGCTGCATGAGCTTCCTGAGGTACATGCCAAAAAGAGCATTATACTCGATGATGGGTCTGATAAGGGAGGAATACAGGGAAGTTATGGCTTCCTCATTTCTGGAAGAAATATCCTTACTAATGAGGTGAGCCATGTAAAAAGCTGTCCATACAATAGAGACAACATGGTGCTCAAAAGTTAGATTGCTGTCAACTTGGGTGTCCAGGTCCCTCACAACTGTTTGTGTGCTTAGGACATTGTTATTAATATGATAATTTTGGGACACATCACTCTCCCAAAGGGGATGATGATGCATTTTTTGGTGTTTAGTTGGAGGATGCGTTTCTGGTACCAGTCATTTGTCTGGGTGAGACCCTCTTGTAGTGTGTCTACATCACTAGGGGAGTTGATGACAGTACCCAGCTTGTAGTCATCTGCAAACTTGATCAGCCATAGACCTCTGGTTTGGCTTGCACCTAGGAGAAGTATATCCCAAACATCAGGGGCCCCAAGACCGATCCCTGGGGTACACCGCTCATTATGGGTCTACTACTTCAGGTAGGTTCCCCTATTTTGACTGAGTGAGTTCTATTAGTGAGCAAGTTAGCTATCCATCTGGTAACATACAGATTTACGCCAGGCTGAGATAGTTAATCTATTATACCCGAGTGGGGAATAGTGTCGAAGGCCTTGGCCAGATCAAGGTAGGCAGCGTCCACTATCTTCCCCTCATCTGTTGCTTTGGTGACTGACTCAAAGAAGTCTACCAAATTTAGCAGGCATGATCTTCCCTTGACAAAACCAAACTGTGTGGGATCAGGCATTTGAAGGTTGCCAATGTCCTTGTTAATGTGGTCCATGATAATGCGTTCTATGGCCTTGCAAATCAGGCTAGTTAGGCTAATGGGTCTATAAATGCCTGGATCGGTGGATGTTCCACCTTTGTGCAGAGGAATGGTGGTGGCCATCCTCCACTTGGCTGGGGTGAAACCGGTACTCAGGCTTAGGTTGAATAGGGTGCCTAATGGTTCTGCAAGTTCCTGCCTGAGTTGATGCAGGATGCAGCCTGTGATGCTTTTGGGTCCCATGGAATCTGTGTTTTTAGTCTTTGAGAGGGTGGTAATGGCTTGTTTCCTAGAGATAAGGGGTGGGGGGCAGGTGCTGGGGTATTCTGGATTACTGATGGGGGGACAGAGGGGTGACGTTTTCACTGAACCTGTCTGCCAGCAGGTTGGCTATATCCACAGCATTTGTGTACGTGGTGTCCATAACCATCAGTTCTGAGCAGAATTGGGTGTTTCCACTTGGATTGCGGATGTATGTGAAGAAGGCCTTATGATTGCCTTTAGTAGATGTGGCCAATTTGGACTCAAAGTTAGCTTTGTAGGCCAAGCTTCCAATTTGGCATGTGTTTCTTCTTGGTTATGGACAGCAATTTTTTCCTTTTGTTGTACAGTTTATTTATAGACGATTTCCACCAGACATGTTTACTTTTCCTTGAGTAGGAGTATTTTGTCTTGTCAAGTATTGCTGAATCCATGCAGTTATATAAATGGTTGTATAGTATGCTGCTGTAGGTTTGGACATTAATGCCAGTTCCTACTACTGGGATGGGGCCTGTGAAGCTGTTTATTCCTTCCCTCAGGAGGTTTTAATCAATTTGGGAAAACTTTTTTTGTTTAACCCAAGTTGGGGGAGGGGTCAGGGGAGATAGTGACTTTGTGGGTGGCTGCTTTGTGGTCTGATTTTACCAGGGATGCTGCAGTGGTTTCCTATGTTGGTTAGAACCAAGTCCAATATATTGTCACCTCTTGTGAAGGTGTCAAAAAGCTGGTTCAAGGCATTGGCATTTGTGTTCTGGCTTGAGTAGTTCTTCCAGTCATTTGTTGGGTAGTTAAAATCGCTAAGGATCAGGGTATAGGGTTGAATCTTAATAGATTTGAGGAGGTCCAGATAGATGGCGTGGGCATCCTGCATCAACGTTGGGGGCCTGTAGCTAACTATGATTTGAATAGGGGTCTTGTCAACTGTTAACTGCACCTGGATCATCTCCTATGCATCATACTGTTTGACCAGTCTGGAGTTGTGTATATCTTTAATATACATTGAAACACCACCTCCTTTGGTTTTGCTGCCCTCAGTTTAGGGTCTGTATGTATGATAGGATGAGTAACCAGATAAGGCTGGGGTGCTCCCTGCAGCTTTGAATCAGGTTTCTGTGACTGAACACTGGGGAGGCAAGAGTCTTTGCCAGGAGCCTGAAGCCCAAGGAAGACAGATTCAGGCCATCTCTGGCAAATCTATCCCAGCAGAGTGCTGCCCCCCCTGACATCTCAGATGCTCAGGTAAGAGCCGCCCTCTCTGAAGCAAAAAACACAGCATCAATGGGACCAGACGGTGTCCCGGGCTGCGTCCTACATGAACTCCAAGAACAGCTAAACCCAAACATAAAACTACTGTTCAATTTCAGCCTTACTACAGGATATGTACCCAAAGAGTGGCGTACAGCAACAGTGGTCCCTCTCCACAAAGGTGGTGCCTCAACGGACCCTAGAAACTATCGCCCCATAAGCCTGACTAGCTTGGTCTGCAAAGCTATGGAAAGGATCATCATGGACCTCATAAATAAAGCTATTGGGGACCTACAGACACTTGATCCTACCCAGTTTGGCTTTGTTAAGGGCAGATCCTGCCTCTTAAACCTGGTCGACTTCTTTGAAACCGTCACCAAGGCCATTGACGAAGGGAAGGTGGTCCACACAGCCTACCTGGACCTCGCAAAAGCCTTCGATACAGTACCCCACTCGGGCATTATAGATAAGCTCACCAGCTTAAATATAAACCCCTATGTCACTAGATGGGTTGCAAACTGGCTCAAGGACAGAACCCACATGGTTAGAATTGCTGGAGCCATGTCAGACTCCAAACCAGTTACAAGTGGCGTCCCACAAGGCTCAGTCCTGGGACCTCTCTTTTTCGGTATATATTTCTCGGAGGTACAGGCCAACACAGAAGGACTGTGGCTGACCAAGTTCGCAGATGACTGCAAACTGGGCGCCATAATCGACTCTCCAGCCGACACAAGCATCCTCCAAAAGGGCCTCATAGAAACAGACAACTGGTGCCAGAGCCATGGCCTCAAGCTAAACGCCAAAAAGTGTATAGTCATCCCCTTTGGCAAAAACAAAGTGCCCACAAAGTACCACATAGTTGGTAATCCATTAAGTACAGAAGAAGTAATTAGGGACCTGGGGACCCAAGTTGATAGCAATCTCTCATTTGACAACCATGTGGCCAAAGTGGTTAGAAAAACATTTTATATAGCCCACCTAATCATGAAGGGATTCACATCTAGATTAGGGGAGGTCATCGTGCCTCTTTACTCATCTCTCATCAGGCCCATAATCGAGTACAATGCCCCTTTTGGGATGTACCTTACCAAACACCTGCAGCAACTGGAAAGACCCCAAAAGTACCTCACCAAGAGGATCAAAGGGCTCAAACAGATGCCATATGCTGCCCGGTTAAAGAAACTCCAGCTCTACTCAGTGGCATACCGCCTGCTCAGAGGCGACCTGTGCCTGACGTATAAAGCCATGTCCAACCCGGAATTAAGGGACATGCTGCACTTCAAAAAATCCAAATCCCATCGAGCTACACGCTTGAGAGACTTGAACCTCAGCACTGAAATAAATAGGACAGGCTGGAGGGACAGATTCATAACCCAGAAGCTCCCTTCACTCTGGAATAAAATCCCAGTCCAGGTTAGACAGAGTCCCTCATTGACTCTCTTCAAGAGGAATCTTAATGAGTGGAAGGGGAGATCGTAGGTTTACCCCGGGTATCATTTCTGTGTCACTGTTAGACAGAGGCAGAGTATACTAACCTCGAAAAAGGGCATAGCAAAATTAATTTAAAATGGGTGGCGAAAGCCAAACATACTCTGGCTAGGCTTATAAATGCCCTAGGGCAGATAGCCTAGTATGAACCTATGAACAAATATCAGCATCTTCCGGGGTTAAGAATGCTTGCAATGAGTGCAGTTGCATGCTGTGACTCCTAGCATTCAGCAACATGACCTTTAAATTGCATTTAGATGAAATTCTCATGTTGGTAGTTTTGACCTCAAGACATTGCGTAAAAAAGGCACTATGGGGGAGGCAAGAGTCTTTGCCAGGAGCCTGAAGCCCAAGGAAGACAGATGCAGGCCATCTCTGGCAAAGCATCGTGGTCTGTCACTCATGTCTTCCCAGGCCAACAGGTACTGGATCTTCTTAGAATGAGACCAGAAAGTAAGCCAATTTTTAAAGACAATGTGTTTGTATTGAGGCATCATTCTGGGTGATGGTAGAATGCTGCTTAAGGCTGGTAACATACCTGCCTGGAACACATATTCGGTGAGCTTGATCATGTCTCTCTTCATATAGTCCAGAGAGGTATGTCTCAAGTCATTCACGCCAACATGTACTACATCAGAGTCATAGCAGTACTTGTTGAGGGACTTAAGTGCATGGGTGATGTGATGGATTTTGGCACTTGACAAACAACTTACCGTGATTTTCTCCTTATCCAGCCTGGTGAGAGGCACATCTACGTGTCTCACAATAGAGTCTCCTGTGATTAATATATTAGGTTTATGGTTAAGCCTTGATGGCTCAGAGACACAGGCCTGTGGACTATGTATGATGTGTGTGGTGTGGAAGGCTGTGGAATTTGCTTGTGTTTTTTGTCTCAAAGGTTTCTTTTGTTTAGCTATGTTTTGGATAAGAACCTCTGCATATGTGGGTGCATGTTGTGTTGGTGTGGGTGATGTTTGATGTGTGGTGTTTGTGCACACAGTCTTCTCACTACCAGGTATACTGGCTTGTGAGAGACAGAGTATAGACTCCAGGTTTTTTATTTAATTGCATCTTTCACAAATTATGTTCCTAGGTGGTATTAAGATAGGGTTGTCCGTGTACATGAGACAGTTGCTACACTGTCTCAGGATGCCCATATCAATCAGATTGGCAGGAGAAACTGTAGGAAACTGTCTGACCATATTTGTCAGAATCGGTGAGGGGGATGAGCTACGGGGGGGTGAAGATGGAAAGATCTGAAATGGTACTAGTAGTTTGTGTTTGTAGGCTATAAAGAAGCTTAACTACCTCAGGATTGAGCAAGTGCTAGTAAGGGAAAATTTGAAGCTGGAATAACTTGCAATGGGTTAAATCAGCGCAACAGTGGTGCATGATGTGCAAACAAGCACAGCCCCACCAAACACAGGGTTTAAATACCAGAAAAGATGGGAGAATTTTGAAGCTCAGATTACTACCCAGTAATGCTAGTACCTAATCTTTGAACCAATCACTAGTGCTAGAGAAGGTCAGGCAGCCCTGTTACTCTCACTAACAGAGAAGGCAGGCCCCTAACAGCACAAGTTGGCTGCCAGGAAACTCAGCAAGCAAACCAGCCAGACCTGGATGCAGCAAACCTGTATCCAGACTATGCTACTTGACTAGAACACAGAAAATGCCCAGAAAATGCACAGAAAAGCACAGGGAGAGCACTCACAAACAGAAAAATAAACTCTCACTATGAAAAAAGAAGTTTACAGACAAGTAATTCAGTAAAAATGCAGTTACAGTAATGAAGTACTACTTAGCAATGAAAATAGAGTTACAACAGTATAAAACAGTACAGGAATGCAGGGAAACACTAGAAAAGCTTTATAACAGTGCAAAATGTAGTAGATTAGCTGTATAGCACAACTATAAGCATTAAGAAGTGCAATTCAATGAAATAAACATAAAAAAAACACTCATTCTGCTCTTGGAGCATCAGGGAATTTCTGTTATGCCACAGTGGTGAATCACCACTCCTCAACCTGGTAAAAACAACTGAATGTACCATTACTCCAAGATTAATAATCCACTTTCTTCTAAGTAATTCAGGTTTTGTCTCTATGTCTTAGTCATAAAAGGATTACCCAACATTTTGTCAGTACCTACAAAGGTGAAAACTGCCCTGTAGTGTTTCATAAAATTTGAACTTTTTCCCCTTCTTCTTCACGTCTTTCCTTTTTACACCTAATATTGCTCATACAAAGTGAAATACACTGTTTCCACATCAGTGAAATCTGTCCTACATAAAAAGCACTGCACTGCCATAATGTCATATAGGCCAACCAGTCAGAAGCACAATTAATAAGACATCTAATATCATATGTTCTTGTGGTATTAGCTGAGGTAAAAAATCTGGTCTTGCACACCCTACCTCAATGTTTACAGTTTCCACAAGGAAAGCTGACAGTGAATACACTACCCCTTGTCCTAATTACCCCTTCCATTCTTTTATAGCTAGAACAGAAATATGTCATGCAGCAACTATTTTCCAAAATTTTACTATAATTTGTATCTGCTGCCAAACTATTCCAATGTTTATTCAAAATATTTTATCTTGAACATATTGTGCTGAGAAATGTAATCTGTGTACTTATCTTTACATCGTAGGCAGGGCCGGCCTTAGGCATAGGCGAACTAGGCGACCGCCTAGGGCGCCATAAAGACCGGCATCATAAAGGGCGCAAATTAAGTGAGTTAACTTAAACTTTACTTCTCTCCATTTTTCAACTCTAACATTGTGACCGTTTGTACTGCAGCATTGCACCCTCCCCCACTTCCGTAATTAAGCACGATTCATCCACCAGTGCACACAGAATGGCCCCCTACTGTATTCTTCCACCCCCCCATCTATTTGATGAGTCTCAGTGACTGCTCTTGTTGAGGATTATTTAAAGCATCCAATCAGTGATGCTTTTGTTTACCACTGACATTCCTGGCTACTGCTCCAATCACCACTATATAATGCAGCTCACGCCCGCCTCTCACGCCTTTCTTCATTGATGAGATAGAGGTGGGCGCATCTATTGGCTGTCGTTACTTTCTCTTTCTGATCTGTGGACTGGTCTGCATGGATTATCGGCGGTCTGATTCCCTTCACCATGTGGGCTACGGCGGGCTACCAACTTGGATTTTTGCATTTTTTGTGCTTACTTGCTTTTGAAGGTAAGTAAGTTGATTCAGGCATGCAGCTTTCATGCTTATGCTACGAAACGCCAGATAAAATATAATATTGCTGAATTTGCTGTGTTTTCCTGCTCTGGCCTGGGTTAGCGGTTAGTTGTGAAAACTATTGTTTTTCCTGTTTTCTGCAGTTAGTTTTTTGGATCGGATGCATTACTTAGCTCGCTGGTCAGCTTAGCAAGTGCATTTCATAATCTTTTCTTAATGTGTGCCCCAGTGGTGAGCTGGACTTTACGACCATAACTTTGTCCGGGATTAGCAATGCCTGAAACCGTCCCATCATATTATCTTCACCATATTGTCAGTGGGTTTGTACCTTTAGCACTTCACCATGCAAAATAATGTGCTCCTACATAGTTCTAATGTCAGTGTTAGAAGAAAAATGGGTATAGTAGAGATGGTTTAAGTGGTGTTTCTCTCTGTTGGTTGCACAAGATTTGCACTTCAGTCCTGTTACCAACTTTGTATTATGGACTGGAGTGTTAAGAATTGTTAATTTCTGATAAGCACATAAAGAGCTTTGTATGATGATTGCAAATCTGATTTCAGTACATCAGGATATTATTACAGACATGGCAAATTCATACTGTCAGAGCTGAGTTTTCCAATATGCTGCTTATTGCAGGTAATAGAAAAGAATGTTCTAGTTAATAGAAGAGATTGCACTCCAAGAACTTTGAAAAAGAAGCAGAAAGGTCTTTTCATTCCAAGGCTTAAAACAACTTTAGCATAAAAACTGCTTTATCTTAGCAATAATCGAAAACAATGTGTTTTTTAGTGTAATATGTCTTGAACAGACTATATTTTTCCTAGTATGAAACTAAACTGCCCTTTGCTCTGTGTATCCAAATCCATGGTCTTGGGCACCAACACGGTTCAGAAACTGGTAAATTAAATTAGTCTACCTTTTAGAACAGAACTGTAATTTTGCCAAAGAGCACGCAGCTCTCACCCTCTTTATAGCAAAAATCTATTTTCAAACAGTAGCGTCAACAGATTTTTTTCTAAGCATCTTTCAGTTTACTTTGCTTTATTACTTTTTTCAGAGTTTTATACCTGGGGCAAGTTTCCAATTGCACCTAATTCAGTCCTGCTTAACTGAACTGGTCCAGGTTATGCTCACATTTTGTTTTGGACTACTAAAGGCTGTTTCTAATGCAACACAGGCCATACACATTACAACTTTTTAGGGTTTATGCACTTGTTTTCACATAACCCTTTACTCCATTTTTGACACAGGAGTCAAATGACTAGAGAAGCCAGGGCACAGAGGCGAGACAAGCCATTAACATCACTCCAAGCCTGTAGTCAATAGACAAATTGTTAGGTTGTCTTAGGCTGAAGAGCTAGCACGTAATCATAGAGTTCTTTCATTTATCACGCTGCATCCATATAAATTGTTTTGCCACAGATGGAACACTTACCTTTTGCACCGTGTCATAAGATTCCAGTAACACTGATGCATTTTCCTCTTATTTCTTTCATTTTTTATCCTATATGTTTATTGTTTACGTTATAATTGTATATTTTTCCGACACAGAAGTCTGTAAACCCTTGAGACTAATGACACTAAAGCAGGGATAGGAAAGAGATGCATTCATAGACTTGGACACAACTTCAGGAGCCTACCCTGACTTCACTGGGGATTCAATAGATTTTTGAGCCTTGGTTTATGCATTTTTTATTAAAAGGGGCACATGCATATACTAGGAGTGACAGGATAGAAAATGCATCATTGTATGTAGTATTTAAATGCCTCACGGCTATGTTATTAGGCATGCTATCATGACAAAGTGAGGCATAAATCTTCTGCAATAATTATACAGCCATAAAAAGCTCTTACTTGCTTCTTTATGTGTGGTCTTGAGCAATTTCTTTTAGCCTGTACTTTCCCCAGTTGAAGTTTCATCAGACCATACATTGTGGAGGCTTCATGCATTCCAGCTGTACATTTAGAAGGGTTGACCCTCAAATCCTTTGCTAGATTGAATCCAGAACTGTCTGTATCCTTAGCAGGTGGAACTCTCAGTCCTTACTGTAAATTAACATCATTCTTTGAAATGTGACTGAGACCCGATATAACTAAAAAACACTTTTTGCTGAAGTCTGCTATCTAGGGTAGAGAAAGCTGTCTGCTCTTTAACTTGCTCTGTTAGAGTGGACTGCCTGTAAGATTTTTGTTTGCGTCTAGCCTCATAAAGTAATGTGCTTTCCCTAACCTTTATACTAATTCATATCTTCTAGGCATTAGCTACGCTACTATTTTAGAGACCTTTTAAGTTTACAGAAGTCATTGCAAAGTGTGATGGTGCCATTCATTTTTTACTCCAACACCAGTGATACCACCTGTCAAGCTTCAGGGATCCAGTAAGACATTTTCTTCTGGCTTTATAACTATGTCATGCTTAACTAAGGTATTTTAAATGAATAGCATCACCCACCCATGAAGCCAAATAATACTTGAAGCCAAAAACCTCCTGGAGTGATGCAGTCCTCAAAATTCACACAGCCAATAAAAATAAGATTTTCTTTATTAAAAAGTTAAGCGCTTTCGTCTCTGTTGAACTAGGGACTTCAGAACAAAATCATTAAAACCTGGTTCTGATTTTCCATGCATTTAAACATTGAAAACTGGAGTGGCTTATGTGGGGGTGACCCATCCGTGGGTGTGGCTCAAATAGGGGTGTTCCTTGAGTATGGTGTGGGTGGGGCTTAAGGGGGCGCCAGAGCAGTACTTCGCCTAGGGCACTGTTTCAGCTAAGGCCGCCCCTGATCGTAGGTTAGCAAAGTTGAACTATCCAACTCATTTACCCTTTTCAATCTTTTTCTACCCCTTAACATCATTAATTGACTCAACATCATATTAGTTTGCTTGTGATATTCTTCTTGATTATTACAATTTCATTTGAGTCTTAAAAACTGTGCATAAGGGATATTTTTCAGCACATACCTGGGATGACAGCGTGTAGCCATAAGAATTGTGTTCCTATGGAAGGGGTTTTATAAAGGGGAGTACACACTGAACCATCAATCAGTTTGGTAATCTATACATCTAAAAACTGGCTGACAAACAAGTCTGCAGAGTAAGTAAATTGTATTCCCATATCATTACTGTTATAAGAAACAAAATTTTGTAAATCTTGCATATTGCCCTTCTAAAGAACCCAGTAGTTATCTAGGTAGTGTCCCCACAATTCCATTTGATTCAAAATATATTACATTTTGTATCATACGCATATTGTAACTCAAACTATCCCATTAAAATATCTGTATATATGAGGGAAAAGGTAGCCCCCATAGATGTACCTCACATTTGTAAGTAACATTGGCCAGAATAATAAAAAAACGTTTTTCAACACTAAATCTAACAGTTCCAAGAAGAATTTAGAAAAATCTTCAGTACACACACACACACACACACACACACACACACACACACACACACACACACACACACACACTGTGTATATACACATGTGGCTTCTAAATAGTGCCTAACTGCCATAATGCCTTACTTATAAGGCATTGAGGTATATAATGCAGTAACATCCAAAGAAACCATATGTGCATGAAAATCTATAAAGATATCTTCCAATATGGCTAAAAACTGAGTAATGTATTTTATTTGTGATGTAATATGAGACAATAACAGCTTTAAACACATTTCTAAATAAGCTGAAAGGTGTTCCGTTAATGATCCTGTGCCACACACTATAGGTTGTCCTGGAGTGGGGAGGTTGTAGTTTATAAATCTTTGTGACCAGGTAAAAATACTGTTTATACAGATCATCCACAGTTAGTCGCCACTGTAAGCTAGCAGATAAAACTGTTTTATTAACCAGTTTGGCATTGCATCTGTTTATTTTCACTTTAAAATGTCTTGTTAGGTCCAAGCTTAATCTATGATAAAACTACACTTGACAGTTGTTTTTTTGCTTCTTTATTGTACTCATACCTGTCCCATACTAGCACAGCCTCACCTTTATCTGCCTTAGTTTTTTATTTGCTGCCAAGTGTTTCAAATCATGTATTTTTAACCTGGACAGATTATGGTGATAGTTTTTAAACTCCAATTAGTGATCTGCCACTAGTTCTCTTAACACTTGTTGTTCAAATAATTTAACAGCTGGGTGGTAAAAAGGGTTAAACTCAGATTTCCTTAAATTAATTTTACACATTTCATTAACCTCATCACAATCATTTGGTTGTGTATGAAACCAATACTTCAGATTTAATTCACATGTAAAACTTTTTAAATCCATGTCAATAGGTGAGAGGCGTACAAAAAATGATGGCACAAAATTCAGTCCTTTATTTAACAAAGTTAATTAATGTATAAAATGAAATCTTAACAGCAAGGTCACTAACTTCATTTACACCTGAAGCAGAAGCTTCTGGATCAGTTATATCGGTGTTTGTATCATTTGAGTCATTTGTTCTTTTATTTCTTCTGTGTTTCATATCCTCCTCTCCTTGGTCGAACAAAGGAGTGGAAGCCTATCTGTAGGCCCTCTTACTTGTCGGTGAGGCTTCATTATGTTCTAAATCAATCTGCACTTCAATATTAAAAGAAAAGTCAGTATTTGAGCGAGAGCCAGACGACACAAAATGAGCATGTTTCCTTTTACCCATGGAGTTCTTCCTGAATCTATTACCAAAAGGTTTTTGTCCCTTTTGAAACCTATTTCGTTCATCAGTAAATGGAGTTTTGTTTTTTATAATTCTGACTGTACTTCAGTAACTTACGATGCTTCTGTTGGGCACAGTCTCCATCAATATATATATATATATATATATATATATTTTATACTAAAGATAATTGCTATATTGCTTTACTTCCAAGCAAAAATCCTAAACTTTCTAGACATTATTGCATATTTGGGAGCCATACATATTTCCATCCATTGTTTCTTTGTGAACTGCTTATTCAGTCTCGCTTTTCAAACCTTTTTAACCTCCTCTGGTTAACTCCTATAGTTATAAAATATTTTAAATTCCCTACTAATTATCCATTTCTCAAGAGCAGCTTGTGTTCTTGGGTCTGCTAAAACTCTACCAGTGTTGATATTTCACTTAGGATTCCCCTATTCTTTTCTGATTGCCTATACTCTGATATCAATTCTTGATAGGGAAGGCAATCTCTGGCCTGCAGTCCAAATGTATTTTTGGCCACTTCCTATTCTATTAGCTTTCCCTCTCTAATTATTTGCTCCCAGTACATTTGTTCCTTTGTCAATTTTCTTCAGAAAATTCCAGCCTCCTCTTGCCTATTTTCTGTACCATGAATTGCAGTAATCCCTATTGGCAGAATCTCCTTTCTCCATTCCTGTGTTGGCTTAGTTCTTAGAATACTTTGTGCTACATTATGAATATAATATTTTGTATGGTTATTGCTATTCTCTTTAAGGATCTGCATCCAAAATCCCAGTCTGTCATTATTTCTTGAGCTTCTCCCATTTCATCATAATCATCCCTTTCCACTTAGAATGATAGCTTTCTGCTTGTGTTATGGACCTTAGCCGTGTAGCTCTGAAATACCACTTCAAATCAGGTAATCCAAACCACCTTGTTCTACTGGAAGGCTTAGCTTATCCCACTTGACTGTTGCCCTCTTCACCTCTCATATAAAATCCTTCAACTCTTTAATTGCTATCCACAAATTCTCTGATTGATAAAAATATGCCTGACTTGTATATAAAACTTAAGGGATCAAAAACATTTTCATTGCTTGTATCTTGCTGCCCGTATCTATAAAACATTGCTTCCAATTTCTGTATTATTTTTTTTGTTTAGTATTTTCTCACATATACTTAACTACCATAACAGAATCCTTTTAACCCATACTCCTACATATTTTATTTTATCATGTCCCCATAAATGTGGGTATTGCTGAACCAATTTGTGTGTGGGTACATAGTTTACAGCTATTGCCTTTGATTTTTGTATCCCCAAAAGACTTGAGACTGTCTCAGAATGTTCCACAACACTGAAATGTCCTTTTGTCATTTGCTCAGGTAGAAAATAATATGATCTGCAAACATACCAACTTTTCTTTATTACCATACCAATTGTAGCCTTGAATTTCTGAGTCCATTATTTTCTTTGCCAATTGTTCTAAATATAATGCATATAACAAAAGGGAAAGAGGATATCCCTGTCTGGTTCCTCTGTTCAGTCAGAACTTACCAGAGAAGACCCCCCCCACTTTAATTTTCATCTCCGATCTGTCATATATCCTCCTAATGAACCTTATTATTTTGTCAGGGAATACAAATCCTTCCACTGCCCTACTCATAAAATCCCATTTTACTCTGTTGAATGCTTTCTCTGCATGATGACCTACCAACCGCAGTAGGATTGTCTTACATTCTGCTTCCCTCTGGATCATCATTGTTCTGTTAACGTTGTCAGATGTTTGCCTTCCCTCCACAAAACCACATTGATCCATATCTATCAATTTTGACATTACCTTTGGCATTATTTTGGCTATTATACACATAAACACTTTATAATCATAGTTTAGAATTGAAATGGGCCTACATGAAGCTTGATCTGATGGGTCCTTACCCTCTTTAGGTATTACAACCACCACAGCTTTCTTCCAAGATGTTGGTGCTTCTTATCCTTTTAAAATACTGTTGAACAAAGCCTTCCAGATTTTTATCACTTCCTTCCTAGCTTCCAAACTTCCACAGAAATACCATCTGTTCCTGGAGAATTTCCTGTAGATTGGTTATACATCACCATTTTAATCTCATGTCCTCCTCTCCTAACTGTTCAGAACTGAGCCCCGTCTACATCTTGGCATATTTAGTTCTTCCATAAACATTTCCATTTGTACTATTTTGGTTTCCACATTTGTCTACTTTATATTGATTTTCATAAAATTTTCAAAATATTTATAATACCTCTGTAGGATCTCTGGTTATTTTTCTTGTTATAGGCTCCCTGAGGATTGGCAACAACCCTTTCTACTTTCTATCATTGTGCTAAAAGTTTTTGTGCTCTGGAGTTATTGTCAAAAAAACAGTTGCTTAACAGCAATCTTTCACAATTCATGCATATTATCCATACACTCCTTTATTTTCTCTTTAGCAGTTTGCAGTTGCATGTCTTCTTGTTCTGTGAGATTTATTGTTCTGCAATACTTTAACCTTTGTAAGCCCTCTAAATAATTATTGTTACTTTTTAACCATATATCTTTTTCTTTTATTTCTATCCTATTTTAAGCTCCACTTTCATTTTATCCCACTTACCAGCTATAACTTCTGAAGAAATTTCTCTTTCCTAAGAACTGTTGAATAATTTCCATTACCTATTCCTTAAATTTCTCTCATTTTAAAGATAGGTGAGGAAGAGCCAGCATCTCCCTTTTGCTTCATTGCCTTGCATTTTCATTGTAGTTGTTCAGCATGATCTGAAATAGATATTGGATGTGTGTCAAAGCTTTCAATTAAAAGCATATGTTGTTGTGAAATATAATTTCTATCTAGTCTATCCCAGTTGTTGTACCGTGGGGAAAAATATTTAAATTCTGTCTGAGTTCCTACTACTGAATTTCCACCTTCTGTATCAGAAATTTTCAAAATTTTCTTCAGAAATCTACTGTCTTTTGTTATATTTTCCCTTCTAGGTCCTCCAGATACAGCCTCACTGTTGTAAATCGAGTTCCTGTCCCCACCTATAAGTAATATTTCCCACTGAAAGCTGATTATGTCTCCTAAATTTTCATAATGTCCATAATAACAGTTTTAGATGATATATAAATACATGCCAAAGTAATCCTCCTCCCTTGCCAGTAGCCCCTTACTAAAACAAATCTACTATTATCATTTTTCCCTATTCTATCCCTATTGGACCTCCTCTAGCAATTACTGTAATTATTCCCTGTTTCATTTGTCCCTGATATTCCTGAATATTCATCCTTAAATGCTTTCTTTATCAAGTTCACATGCTCCCTTCTTTCCAAATGTGTCTCCTGTAGCATTGCTATTTGCACTCTGCATTTCTTAGTATAACTCAGTACTCTTACCTTTTTGTCTATGCCTTTGAGGTCATTCACATTCCAAAATAATATGGATAGTGTATCCATTATGATAAGAAGCTATTATTCCCACCTATTATATATGACATCTTTTTTAAATATGTATTTCCAGCTTTTGTGTTATATGCACCCACTAATGTCTGGAAGGATGATTTTTTATATACAGTTGCTATTATTCTCACCTATTATATATGACATCTTTTTTAAATATGTATTTCCAGCTTTTGTGTTATATGCACCCACTAATGTCTGGAAGGATGATGTTTTATATACAGTTGTTTCTTGTTATCTCATATATCACATTTTACATTACATTTTGCTTTATTGAAAACCCTCAAACAAAAAAACAAACCCACCCCCAGAATATCCCCATAACCTATTAACTTAAAACAAGCACATAGACTATACATCTTCAGATAATGAAGTTTAACCCTCCTAATATGAACAATTGTCAAAAATGATCTAAAATTAACATTATCTATGGTAAAATGCAATGCGGCCCTGTGGTCCTACTTACATGAATTGCTGTGTGTTCTTATCTTATCTTTATTTCCTCTATTCAAGAATGTTTTTGGTGGCAAAGACAGAAAATGCCTGGAGATTAGTTTGGGATCTTTCTTTCCTAAACTAATTTGTGATAGTGCTCCAGATATCACTGCAAGCTAGGAGCAGTCATTGACTCACCAAATGACTTAACCATTCTGCAGGAAGGTTTGTCTCAAATAAATATCTGGTGCCAAAAGAATGGACTGAAACTAAATGCCAAAAATTGCATTACTTTATCAGTTGGGAAGGATTCTACCCCTGGGAACTGTCACATTGATATATGTCCCTAAGAGTTGACAAAGTTGTTTGGGGTTTGGGAACATATGTGGACAGAGACCTAATTTTTGACCAGCATATGTCTATTGTTATAAGAAAGTTCTTCTATATTACACAGCTTTTAAACAAAACTATTGTGTCTAGATCTCGGGAAGTCTTTGTCCTGCTTTACTCAGACCTCATTAGGCCAATCATTGAGTATAATACCCCTTTTGGCATGTATCTGTACAGACTCATGCAACAACTGGAACACCCAAGGAGATACCTTACTAAAAGGATATAAGGGCTAAACAACATATCCTACATGGACTCACTCATAGTCCTATCACTCCACTTGGTATCCTACAGACTGCCAAGAGGTGACCTATGTCTGGCATACAAGGCATCCTCCTACCCATTACTGATGGATTTACTGCACATCAGTAAGTCAAATGGTATAAAAAATTATTGATCTTGGGATATAAACCTCTTCTGAAACATCAACAGAATGGTTTGAAGAGACAGGTATATCTTGCAGAGGATAATGCTCCTGTAGAACAGACTTCCCATCCACATAAAGCAAAGCTCAGCCCTGTCCATATTCAACTGTAACTTAGATATATAAATGGGAAAAATAAATTACCCTGGAACTGCCCCCTGTACCGCTAATCAGCACAGGCAGCTCCTAAATGCTTTATCTCATGCATGGGTCTCCTCAAATTATCCATGTTATGATCCCAGTTATTCTCGCTAGTAGTGATATACAATTACTGACCTTGAGATGTGTAAGCCTAGTCTATAACCAAATGGGATATGTTATTTTGAGCACAAAAAAGGCTAACTGGCTAGGCTTAAAAATGGCCTGCAAGGACAGCTAGTCTAGTACTTACCTATGAATCTGTGAAACTGTATAGCTCATTAAAGGCTACAGGGTATCCTCAGTTTTCCATATTTAGACAACTTGCTTATCTGTGCAGATTATTTTTCAAAGTTTCAGGAATCTCTCACTTGAGTGAGAGATCTCTTACTCAAGATGGGATTACAAGAGAGCATTCAAAAGTCTTTTTTGACTACATCACACAGGATTATGTTCCTGGGGTATCTTCCTGAGGTGTCTGCTAGACACATCAGTTCAAATAGTGTTTTTTCCACTGGAAAAATATGTAAATCTAGATCTGTTACTATGCTTTTCTACTCAGACTTTTGTTTCTGTGACGGAATACCTCAGAATTTTTGGTCTTATTATGTATGATTCTCATGGTACCACTGGTTACTCTCCAGCTAAGCAGAGATACATCGGTATCAGCACCAACAGCCATTATATTTTGATTTTTCAGAAGAGAAATCACTTGGTGGAGACAGCAAATATTCCTAAATCCAGGTATTGCCCCCACTCCAAATCAGTCTATCACTACAGATGCTTTGGACTTTGCTGGGGATAAATTTCAGGATTGCAGGGTGTTTGGAACACAAGGACATATGCAAGTACATAAATATCAAGAAGAATTTATTTTATTTTTATTTATTTCTCTTTAGCTGACCAGGTTAGCCCCACTAGGCTAGTAGCCCCTTTTCAGGGTAGACCTGAAGTCTTATTTATACCATTACGTGAAATTTAGCCAGGGCATCAGGGAACTTCTCCTACTTTTTTGATTGGTGCTGTGGGATCTTTTACATAGGCTGCAGTGATGCAGCAGTTAGCGTTGGTCACCTCACAGCAAGAGGTTCTCCGGTTTGATTTTCGGCTGGACCATCTTCTGTGCGGTGACTGTATGTCCTCCCTGCAGTCAAGTGAACTTTAAAGACATGCAGGTAGGTGTGTGTGCCTTCTGTGAAGGTTGGATGCCAGTCTGGCAACTTGACACTGTAAAAATCCACTGCCAATCAATAGTGGACTGGTGATCCACTGTGGTGACCTGTAACTGGGAGAAGCCAAAAGACTAGGCTGTGTGATCTTTTACATTCACCTGAGTTATCACCACCTCAAGCAGGTTGGGTCTCAGTTTCATGTCTCATCTGAAGTATGACACCCTCAGGAGTGCAGCACCCCTCTTATGCTGCAGTGTCAGTAATCGATTTACCTGGTGTGGGAATAGAACCCACAGCCTTCTGCACCAAAAGCAAGTTTGCTACCTGTTGTGCCCCTGACAGTGTCTTGGTCAGAGTAGTGCAAGATTCTTGCTATAATCAAGGCGCTCAACTCACTGCATCATCTTTGGTCCCCTGGACCTCTTTAAATTGTTAAAGACAGTACCACAGTAATGTGGCACATCAACAAGCAAGATAGAACAAGGTCTTACTCCCTGTGCAGACTAGCCATGTTAGCTTGAAATATAGCTTTACAGCACAAGTTCACTTGACACTCATCCTACATTCCATCAAATCAAAATTGTTTTGCTGACAAGCTGAGCACGACAAAGGTAAACTCTCACAAATGTAAACTAGATGAGGGGGTCTTACAAGAATCCATCTGTGGGGAGTTCCTCAGGTAGACTTCTTTGCCTCCTGTCTGAACAATCTGCTTCAGGTCTCCATGCAAAAAGGTGTGGAAGACAGATGCCTTTTCCTTTCCTTGGACAGGAATGTTCCTGATTGCTTTTCCACCCTTTCCACTGATATCCAGGGTACTTCTAAAGATTCAGAAGGAATCTCCTGAGATCAATGTGGTGACTGCCTTCTGGCCCACACAGCATTGGTTTTCTCTTCTTTTGGAAATGGCCAAGGGCAATCACCACAAGCTTCCTCACAGAAAGGATCTACTCAAACAAGAACAGGGATGTTTGTTACACCCTGACCCCAATCAACTTCAACTGACTGCCTGGAAAATGAGGTCTTAATTACCTTTAGCCACCTGTTTAATGAGAGCATGCAGCAGGTATTAATGGTGGCAAGAAAGCCTGCTAGTTAAACATCATACATTACGAAATGGACAAGATTTTCTAGTTGGTAGCAACAACATAACTGGCACTCTTTCAGGGCTGGTTTCTCTGGTTTTATAACATTTGATGTTATGTAGTCCTGTCTCACCATAATTCTTGCTGGATGGGTTTGGAGCTGATTCTGGGCTCCAACTCAGCCAATACAAAAGCTTGAGAGCTTTTACTGGCTCGAGGCTATCACCTATCCCATGGTGCCTCACAACAATTCCCCAGATCTCGTTTGCCACAAAAGCTTCGAGGTTGTCTCCTTACTGGCTTGTTGGCTAAGTAGAAAATTTTTCGATAATCTTACATATTTTGCCTATTTTTCTTCACTTTTTCTAATCAGATAGTTTTACCTATTATCTGTGTGTTTGTAGTGAGTGCTTGCTACCCTGTCCCCTTTTCTTTCCAGGATTGTACGGCCCATTTTAGTTAGAGGGCTGTAGGCACCTGTTTAAATTAGTGGGCCTTTCCTCCCTGAGTGCTAGTTCTTCTATATATATATAAAAAAAATCATATTTCTCTCTTCTCCTTTACATAGTTGTATTTTGCTTTGTTGTTGTTGTTGTTGCACTGTTATTTCTTATTATTTAAAATATGTCTAAAGACAAAGAAACAGAACATAAAGAACACCACCCTTCTGGTTTTAAAAAATGCGGCAAATGTTCTCAAAAAATGTCATTGACTGACAGTCACACGAGCTGTGTGTACTGTCTTGGAGAGGCTCATTTACAAGAACCCTATTCTTTCTGTCATGCCTTTAGTACTAGGGTTCTTAACGAAAGGAAGAGAAAACTAATAGGTAGAGGACTTATGACTAGTTCCTTCCAAGAACAGCTGGAACAAGGTCAGATAGTCCCCAAGACCCATAAAAGGAAGTCTCCATCGGTTACAGCTTCGGAACCATCCAAGAAATCTAAAGAGACGGAGCCAAAGAGTTCTGGCTCTGATTCTGTTTCTTCATTATCGGTGCCATCTGTTTCTTTGGTGCTGAGACAACCTTCTTTGACCAGACAATCACCTATTTTGGAACAGGTTTCACCTAGCTTGAGATCTCCTATTTTGGAAAGGAGGAGATCTCCATCTGTCTCCACCCATTCCTCCAGGACACTTTCTGATGAGGATGTCGAGCAGGTGGTGAAGAGGCTTCTCTGTGACCTGGTGCTGGAAAAAATTTTAGCTCCTCCGGGCCCAAAGGCTTCGGAGCTGACCCATCCTCAGGCTACTGCTCCTCCTCTGACTACTTCGCTCTCGGAGTCTAATGTTTCAGGCCCTTTAGTGCTGGAACATTCATTTCCGAGAATCCTTCCCACTTCCTTGGAACTGATAACTCTATCCTCATCAGCACAGTCTGGAGCTGAGGGTTCTGGGAGCCGATGCTTTCAAGTCGACTCTGAGAGGTACAGTCACCCCAGTTTTTCTTCAGAACTGACCCTCCCTCTCAGTGCTTCAGCTCAACTGATCTTGGCTCCCACATCCACTTCGGAACCTGTCCCTCCTGCTTGCAGGCGACCTTCTATTTCCTTGGAGCAGAGGTATTCTTTGGAGTGGGGTGGTAAGGCTTTCGAAGTGATAGAGAAAGCTTTGTCTAGTCCCAAAGCTCTGCCTTTGGACCTGATGTCCCTCCAGCAGCTGGCAACAACTCCTTCTCCCCCACCTGCCCCAAGCATAGGGAACCAGAGTCCCAAGGAGCCCCCATTGGAGGTGTCCCCTCTTCCAAGACCTCTCCTGATTATACCACTGGGGAGGTTCCTTGGAAGAGACTTTGTAAGAGGAAGCATATTGACTCACCTGAGTCTGTCACTTCAGACTCTGATTTGGATGAGTCAGAAGGGTTCCCCAAGATCCCCTTCTGAGGATGTCTCTTTTGCAGATATCCTTAAAATCCTTAGACAGAGGGGTGATTGAAAGACCTCTAACCCTACTGAGGATGAATCAGTGTACCTTGAGGCCTTTGGTTCCTGACCTTCTACCTCCTAGGTGACACCGTCATATGACCAGCTTCTAGGGGTCATATCCCATAAAGGTTGGATGACCCCGGACACAGTGGAGCCTGTCCCGAGGAGGCCAAACAAATTTATGACCACTCTGGAAGACAAATCTTTCCTATCTAAGGGAGTTCCTGTGGATGCTATGGTGGTAGCAGCAGCCACGAAGAAGGAGTTGTCAGAGACATCCTCTAATATCCATCCTCCTAATAAAGAGTCTAGGACGATGGATAGGTATGGAAAGCATACCTTCTCTTCAGCGGCATTTACCTTACAATCGCTGAATTACCTGTCCCATTTTACTAGACTTCAAAGGGATCTCCTGAAGGAGTTGGGAGATACCCTTCAGGGTTTAGTAGCTTTGGGATCCACTGACAAGGTATCTGCGCAGCTCTCCACCCTTACCTCTATTGCTAACTCTTCCATGAGGCTGATTTCATATGCAGCTGACAGAGCAAGCAGGGCAGCTGCAGCAGGGGTTTCTCTTAGGAGACATGCCTGGATGCGTCTATGCAACTTTATGGAATCCTTTAAGTCTTCCTTTACCAACGTCCCCTTTGATGGTTCAACTCTCTTTGGACCTCAGGTAAAAGAGACTTTGACCAGGTGTGAGCAGGAAGGGAAAACCTTATCTGCTGTCAGATTCCATTTCTATCTTCCTTCTAGACCCTAACCCAAGGGGCATACAGGAGGGAAGATGTGGTTCTGTAAATCCCAAAAGGTTTTCCTCAGGCACAAAGTCAACCCTCCCCTAGAGGCAGTGGGGGAGGATATAATGGAAGATGCTGCGCTTGTGGCAGAGGGGATCCGCAACACCAGGGTGATAGAGATACTTTCTCTGATCGTCCCTTCCATCACCCCTGAGGGGTTGCCCGACTGTCCATCTCTGGAGGCAGTCGGGGGTCATCTCTCACTGTACCCAAGCGCCTGGCTACAAATTTCCCAAGATCAATGGGTACAAAATATAATTTCCAGAGGTTACCTCATTCTCTTTGTTTCCGATCCCCCTGTAAATTGGACTTTACCAGATGTGCCACCCATTCAATTAGACCGTGCAACATCAGAGCTTAATTGCTTAAAAAAATAGTCATCCAAGTAGTCCCTACACAGCGAATAGGATCTGGAACTTACGATTCTTTTTAGTTCCAAAAAGACTGGGGACTGGAGATCAATTCTAGATCTCAGCAAGCTAAACAAGTCTGTAAAAAAATCGAAGTTCTGTATGATCACCCTGCAGTCAATGTTTCCGTTTATCAGAAAAGACAGTTGGATGTGCTCCATAGATCTTCAGGACGTGTACTACCATGTCAAAATGGACAGGCGCTCCAGAAGACATCTGTGCTTTTGGCTGGGAGCTAGTCATTTTCAATTTCGAACACTGCCCTTTGGTCTCACTACAGCCCCCAGAGTGTTCACCAAATGTATGGCAGTGGTAATGGCTCACCTGAGATGTCAAGGATTCCAGGTGTTACCGTACCAAGATGACAGGCTCCTCACTGCTACCACCAAGCACCAACTAATGCGAGCCAGGAACGAGACTATATTCTTGTGCGCCAGATTAGGGATTACAATCAATCTAAAAAAATCTGTCTTATCTCCCTTGCAGTGCATTGTCTTCTTAGGCTCAGACATAGACTCAACCACCTTGACAGCAAAACTGACATCAGAAAGGATACAATCATTGCACAATCAAGTCAGATTCTTGCTGGAAAAAGACAAAGTACAGGCCAGGATAGTTCTTCAAGTCCTAGGGACCAGGGCATCCACCATTCTCTTAGTTCCCCTAGCCCATCTACACATGAGAGTACTTCAGTGGCTGCTATTTGTCCAGTGGTCAATGCAGGATCTACCCTTATCCCACCAAATACTCATCACAAACTCCTGCAAGAAGGATCTAACATGGTAGTTGCATATAGATCAGCCTTATCTAGGTCGTCCCCTTGTTCCCCCTCAACAAAATGCAGTCTTGACCACGGACGCTTCCCAGATAGGGTGGGGGGCATTATCTGGGAATGACAGTCCAAGGTATCTGGCAGGATCACGGGACACACTTGCACATAAATGTTCTGGAGATGAGAGCAGTGTTATTTGCATTGCAAGGACTTCACAGTTCTCTTCCCACCAGGACAATTGCGATTCAATCAGACAACATGTCTGTAGTGTGGTACATAAGCAAGCAAGGGGGAACCAATTCTTACCCACTTTGTCGAGAGGCACTAAGAGTATGGAAATGGGCGATGGACACTCCATGCTTTCTAGTAGCAATGCACATCTCAGGGAAGTCCAGTGTGATAGCAGACAAACTGAGTCGAGCTATTCTGATGCCTCATGAGTGGCCCTTGAAAACAGAAGTTGCGGAAGAGATTTTCAGCAAATGGGGCCAACCTTGCTGTGAATTTTTCACCACGTACATGAACACCAAATGCAGCAACTACTTTGCCCTCATTCCCCATCCGGGAATGTTACTCAGGGATGCTCTGGTCCACAACTAGCCTCCGAGACTTCTTTATGCTTTTCCACCCTTTCCCCTCATACCGAAAGTGATTCAGAAAGCAAAACTGTTGAAGAGTACCCTGATCCTCATTGCTCCTTACTGGCCTCATCAAGTCTGGTTCCCCTTCCTGTGCCCCTATATCTTGGAGGAACCATGGAGTCTGGAGCCATCTCCAGACCTTCTGATTCATCAGTCGGGACAATTCCATCCTACCATCCAAACCCTGAAATTGACAGCATGGCTGCTCCAGTTCTAAGAATAGCCAGGTGTTTTCTCTTTCTCCTACCATTAAACACATCCTCATTTCTTCACATAAAACTTCTACCAGGAAATTATATTCCACCAAATGGAAAAGGTTTCCATTTGGGCAGCTAAACAAGGCATATATCCCACTCAGCTCTCATAGAGTCTATCCTGTCTTTCCTTGCATCTATTTTTCAAGAAGGAGCTGCAGCTCTTACCATTAGAGTTCAGTTAGCTGCCATCTCTAATTATCATTTTGGGAACATGGGAAATCCAATAATGTCCCATTCTTTATGCAAAACCTTTTTGAAAGGAGTCCTCCTTCTCAGACCTCCAATCAGGCAACCTCCGGAGCCCTGGGACTTGAACTTAGTTCTGACCTAATTGATTTCTCCACATTTTGAACTGTCTACTTCATCAGATTTGAAATTGTTGCCCTGGAAGACATTATTCTTAGTTGCAATAACATCTGCTAGGAGGATTTCAAAATTGCAAACCCTGACCATTTAACCTCCTTATATTATATTCCACAAGGATAGAGTCTCCCTAAGAACTAATCCTTCCTTCCTACCTAAGGTATGTTCAGAACATAATTTAAACACAACTATTGAATTACCAGTATTCTTCCCAAATTACAGTAATAAATCAGAATACAGACTACATCAATTAGATGTCTACAGCATTCTCTGATTTTATCCACAGAGGACAAAAGATTTTCAGAACTCGGATCAATTATTTGTTTCCTTCTCTGACAAAAACAAAGGCTTGCCGTCTCCAAGGTTACTCTGTCAAAATGATTTTCAGACTGCATTTCTTTTGTTTACAAAAATGCTGGGAAACAACTACCTGCTAAAGTAAAAGGTCATTCAACTAGAGCAGTATCAGCTTCATATGCCTTCAGATCAAAACTCGCAATTGATACCATTTGTGCAGCAACTACTTGGGCAAGACCTCATACCTTTGTCACTCATTACAAATTGGATTTGGCCTCCCGGGACAGGTCATCCTTTGGGTTCACTGTGCTGAAGAGTCTCTTTGCCTGAGCCATCCGGGATAAAGGTGCTAGGGATGCTGTCCCATCCAGCAAGAATTACTGCGTGATAGGACTACATAACATAAAGAAGTCATGTACTTACCAAAACATTCCATGTTTGTAGTCCATCTCACCTACATTCTTGCTTCCCACCCTCCTTCCCCCTTCCTGTTTCCTGGAGGAACTGGTGGACTATCCATTATGCTGTCTAACCTTGTTGTAGTTGTCTGTCCACATGGCATAGATATTATATCAAAGTACTTTTTGTTTGTATGTACATAGTTATTGATAGTGTAATTACTATTATGTATGTAGTTACTTTCTTGCAAACAAGATCTGGGGAATTGCCATGAGGCACCATGGGATAGGGGATAGCCTCAAGCCAGTAAAAGCTCTTGAGCTTTAGTGTCAGCCGAGTCGGAGCTGAGAATCAGCTCCGAACCCATCCAGCAAGAATGTAGGCGAGATGGATTACAAACATGGAACGTTATGGTAAGTACATAACTTCTTTTTTGAGTTACTATCATATGGCCTTTCTTACTCCTCCCTCAAGATTCAGTTGTCAGCCATTTCAGCATGTCTGCCCAAGGATCCCCCTCTTTCAATGCATTCTCATGTCAAAATGTTTTTGAAAGGATTTTTGTATACGAGACCTCCAAGAAAATTGGTGGTTCCTCCTTGAATCATAATTTAGTGTTAGAGAAGATAACACCTGCTTCTTTTGAACCAGCTTATAGGCTGACGTAAGGTTCTTAACATGGAAAACTGTTTTACTAATTGCTCTGAGCTCTGCAAGATGAGTATATGAGCTGCAAGCTCTTAGGTGAGTCAACCCTATCTCATTTTCCATAGAGACAGTGTTTCTATGATAACTAATCCTTCTTTTATGCCTAAAATGGTGTCTGTGTTTACTTTAAGCCATTATCCAGCTCCTTGTTTTCTTTCCTGAGCCCATTAATGAGAGAAAAATTATACTCCATACCTTGGATACCCATGAACAACTCAGGTACTCTCTGGACATATCTTTCAGATCTTTGCATCAATTTTTCATTACTTGTGATAAGAAACCTAAGGTTTAAGAAGAAGGGACAACCTGCGTCTACACAGACTATTTCCAAATGGTTGTTTCAGGATATTACCTTTTGTTATTCTCATTGTAACGAAACTATTCCAAGCAGGGTCAAGGCTCACTCTACCAGGGTCATGGCTTCATCTATGGCTTTTTGGAAAGGGTTGTATTCTGGAAGCATACCTCTCAACCAAATTGCTCTGTATTTCCCAGTTTTGGGCTCAAAATAAAAGGGTGCCATGGCTCCTTTAAATCTTGATTTTGTTTTCATGCAGTGCATTACAGTACCAATGTTGTCAGTAAGTTATTGCAGTGTCTGTTGTAAAATATGGGATTTTCTGATCCAGTACTAATAATTACAACCAGTGCACAGTGCCAAGCATTATTTAGAAAATGCATCTGTGTGAAATACCTGTTGTTCCTTTAACAGTTTAGGGGAATTAAGATATGGAGGAAAATATGTAACACAGGCTTAAACAGTGTGAACCATTTGATAGCTCAACTGAGAAATATCTAGGTAGCAGGATGGGAACTGCAGTCTACTATTTCCCCATCTCCCTTAGCATTGTCCACTAAATAAAATGGACTGCACATACTTACCTACATAATCTCCACCACTGAAAATATAAAAAGGAAAAGAAACAGACAACTGATTGTTTTTTCAGACAAAAACATAACAAGCTAAAATAAGTTTTTTTGTGCCTCTTCCATCTGGGCCAACCCACTCCATTTGCTCTCGCTGCTCTCGGGCTCACTCCATTCCCCTACCCTACCCCCATTCCCACCCACCCCTAGTTCAATTACATTTATAGTTATCAACCACACCCTTCAAGCAGCTCAGTACTTCCCACCATATAAACTACCCTCCATTTTGCCCTAACACCAACCACACCCACATTCTTCCTATACCTTTTACATATATCTTTCTACCTTACACTAATACTCTCTCATGTTGGTTAATATGTACCATGCTCCACATACCCACATACTTCCAATCCTCTCTCTATCAATTACCACTATCACCTTATTCCAAATTTCTGCTATTACTACCTACCACACTTGCTTCCAGTATGATATCTCCTCACCAAGACAGACTTCAAATGCTATCCATAATTACTTGCCCTCATATATCAATATTGATCCAACCCTCCTTAAATCCCTTCACACTGACTATTACCAGTAAAATAACATTAAAATACAGTCCAATAAACACAAAACCCAAACCTCCCTACAGAACCAGAAAATAATCTATAAATTTAGAAAACTCTACCTTCACATTCTAAGCCTTCTTCAGCTATGTTAGAAACCTGGGCAGAAACCCTCAGATATGCTCAGAGTTAGTTCACAACAACAAAAAATACACTGAACCCACAGATATTGCCAATATTCTGGCTGACAGGTTCAGTGCAAATTTCTCCCCTCCCTCACCCCCAAAAGAAGAAATACTTATCCCAGTTGAATGTAATCTCCCTGTCATCTCAGATGTCCAAGTGAGAACCGCCCTCAACAAAGCTAAAAACACAGCATCAATGGGACCTGACGGTATCCCGGGTTGCGTGCTACGTGAACTCCAAGAGGAGCTAAACCTGCACATAAAAATGCTATTTAACCTTAGCCTTACTACAGGATATGTACCTGAACACTGGCCTACAGCAACAGTGGTCCCACTCCACAAAGGGGGTACCTCTACAGACCCTGGGAACTACCGCCCCATAAGCTTAACCAGCCTGGTCTGCAAAGCTATGGAAAGAATCATTATGGAACTCATAAACAGAGACATAGGGGACCTACAGACACTTGACCCCACCCAGTTCGGCTTTGTAAAGGGCAGATCCTGTCTTTTGAACCTGGTTGACTTTTTTGAAACAGTCACTAGAGCCATTGATGAGGGCAAAGCAGTCCATACAGCCTACCTGGACTTGGCTAAGGCCTTCGACACAATACCCCACTCAGGCATCATAGATAAGCTCAACAGCTTAAACGTAAACCCTTATGTCACTAGATGGGTTCCAAACTGGCTAAAGGACAGAACCCATAAAGTTAAAATCGCTGGAGCAATGTCAGACTCAAAGCCAGTCACAAGTGGTGTCCCACAGGGATCTGTCCTGGGACCCCTCTTGTTCGGCATTTATTTCTCAGATGTTAAAGCAAACATGGGAGGGCTGTGGCTGACAAAGTTCGCAGATGACTGCAAACTAGGCGCCATAGTCGATACACCAGCGGACACATACATCCTACAAAAAGGCCTCACAGAAACGGACAACTGGTGCCGGAGTCACGGCCTTAAACTAAATGCCAAAAAATGTATAGTCATCCCCTTTGGGAAAACAAAGTACCCACAAATTATCACATAGACAGCAACCCACTGAGTACGGAAAAAGTAATCAGAGACCTAGGGACCCAAGTCGACAGTGACCTCTCATTTGACACCCACGTTGCCAAAGTGGTTAGAACAACATTCTACCTTGCACACCTCATCACGAAGGGATTCACATCCAGATCCAAGGATGTCATTGTACCCCTATACTCCTCCCTCATCAGACCCATGATTGAGTACAATGCCCCATTTGGTATGTACCTCACCCGACATTTGCAACAGCTGGAGAGACCACAAAAGTACCTCACCAAGAGGATCAAGGGTCTCCAACATATGTCTTATTCTGCCAGACTAAAGAAACTTCAGTTCTATTCAGTAGCATACCGCCTGCTCAGAGGTGATCTCTGCCTGACGTACAAGGCCATGTCCAATCAGGATCTGATGGACATGCTCCATCTCAAAAAATCCAAATCCATCAGGACCATGAGAGCTAAAGACTTAAACCTTGGCACAAGTATGAATAGGACATGCTGGAGGGATAGATTCATAACCCAGAGGCTTCCCATGCTTTGGAACAAGATCCCAGTTCATATTAGGCAGAGCCCCTCACTGACTCTCTTCAAGAGAAATCTTGATGTGTGGATGGGAGATCGTAAGTTTACCCCAGGGGTCACATCTGTGTCACTGCTAGACAAGGGCACAGTAAACTAATTCTATTATATAAGGGGACCTTCACTGTGTCACTACTAGACAGAGGCACAGTATTCTAAATTTATTCTGTACATTTTTGTACCATTTCATGGGGTGACAAAAGCCACATCACTATGGCTAGGCTTACAAATGCCCCAGGGCAGATAGCCTAGTACTAAACTATGAAACTATGAAACTATGAAATATACTAACTTGTAATGGTGACATACACCCAAACCCAGGAGCTAAGAGTACACTAAACCCAGACACTGATTTTACCATTCCACTAATTCAGAGACAAAAAGCCTCGCTCCTATTTCTCAACCTTAATATTAGGAGTATAGTTAATAAGATTCATGAACCACACACCCTAGTAGCTCTGTATAATCCAGTTATTGTGCTACTGACAGAAACCTGTCTTAAAGCAGAGATCAGCAATAATGAAATAACACCTCCAGGTTATAGTATCATTAGAACAAACAGGAAAAGTAAAAGGGGTGGGGGGTAGCACTACTATATCAAAATCACCTCAAACTATATCAACCACAGGTAAATATCCCACACATAGAAAATGCAGAAATTATCCTTACTAGACTGAAACTAAATCCCAATGAACACATAAATATTAGAGGTGGCTATTTCCAACCAGGTAACAACTTAACCAATATGGAAAACCTACTAGAATCAATCTCAAACTCATTATCTCAAGAAACTATCTTATTAGGAGATTTTAACATAGACTGGGAAAATTGTACTAGCCAGAATCCACCTACCTATATCCATCTACATGGATTTACCGAGCTCATCTCAACCTCCACTAGAACTGACAAAACATCTAAGCACCAATCCATTTCGGACTGGATTCTAACATCTAATCCCTCACTCGCATCCCAGGTAGGCTGCCTACCAGACACCCTAAGTGACCACCAACCCAGCTTCCTACTCAGAAAAAGAACTCACTATATTACCCAACTATCTCTCAGAGTAATCACTAACGAAAAGAACTTTGAACCTGACAACTTTATCTCTGCCCTCAAACAATGCTACTGGCAACCACTAATACACCTACACCAGATGAAGCAGTTGTCTACTGTAACTCATCCCTCTTAGAAATACTAAATCATCATGCACCCATCAGAACCATTAGAACTAAAGCTATATATGCTCCCTGATTAACTAATAGTACCTTATCCATCCTCAAAGAAAGAAACAAAGCATTGCTACATTATCACAAAAATAGAACCCAATCCACAAAACAACTCTACCTAGAACTCCATAACAAAGCCAAAAAGCAAGTTAAACTAGATAAAATTAGCCGCTATCAAAACCTTCAAGAAAAACATAAGCGCAACCCCAAAACATTCTGGTCAGCTCTAAATTCTTTACTACTACCAGGAAAATCTGTATCGCCAGCTCCAGCTATAACTAATAACCTAGAAGACATCCCCACCCAGTTTAACAAATACTTCACTGAAAATGTTAAAACCCTTGCAGATAGCCAAAACAATGGCACCAACAGTGTCCCACCCCTACCCCACTCAACATAGGCACCAATAACAACCCCCACTTCTCCCTAATCCCAGTTACAGTCAGCACCATTTTAAAACTCCTTAACAAGCTAAAACCAACTACCCTAGCTGCAGATAACTTACTGAATACCCAAAAATAGCCGCACCAGCTATAGCCTATCCACTTACAATCCTGATAAACAAATCAATATCAGAAGGTAAAATACCCACTCTATGGAAACTTTCCCATATCATCCCACTGCATAAAGGAACTCAACTGAAGCAAACAGTGCAGCAACCATAAAAGTTCAACTAGAAAAGAAAAAACAGAAAAAAAGAAAAAACTAGAAAAGAAAAAACAGCAAATGCACTGTGTGCAAAATTCCGTCTCTGTGTCTTGGAAATTCACCTCTATTCAATGCTCATAACAGTCCACAACACCTTCAATGAAACCAGGTAGAAGTGAATAAAAGTTTATTGTAATGCCAACAAACAAAGAATGGTTAAGCGCTTTCACTTGAATAAAACAAGCTTCCTCAGAACACCATAGCTTGCATCACAGTTGTTTAAATAACTTTTTTGGCGCCAAAATTCAGTTTGAAATTTTAAAGCTTTACACACATCCTATAACCATTGTTCTCTGTTCATAAAATCTTAAATAATATTCATATTATTTCTAAAATCAATGTTACATATGATATATATTGATAAAATGAACAAGTTAAAAAACTGAAAAAATGTTAACAAAGACATTTAAATCTAAATCATATCAAAACATGTTTATAACAATGTACCTTATAAATAGTTCATTTTAAGGCCAGTAGTGGTTTGACAGATATAGTGTCATTTAAACCTGGTATAGTCGAAGCATCCGTGTATATTTGCCACCAAAATTCTTTATATAATAATAAATTATTAAAGTCACCTCCTCTGTTATTGGTGTGCACAATGTCCACTATACCAAAATTAAAATAATGTTTGTCACCATGTTGTTTAATATGTTTATACAAAGCATTTTTTTCATCCTTCCTTCTGATGCTATAAAGGTGAGAATATATACGTTTATTTAAACTCCTTTGAGTCTTACCTATATAGAATCCTGAACATGTTCTACAGATGGCAATATACACCACCATTTTAATTGTACAGTTGCCCCCACAGAATTTAATTCTAGTGTGTTTATAATTATCCAATTTCACACTATCTCCCTGAAATATGGTGTGACATTGTTTACATGCCCCACATTTTGCACTTTTCATGTATTCTGTCTTCTTAATAAAGATACCCTTCTCTAAAATGGATTTTATGTTGGCCCCTACCTTGTAAACAAACCTTGGGCATTCACCTAATGTGGGTGCTATATCTTGATCAGCAGATATTATATGCCAGTTATTCATCAGAATCTTCTTGACTTTACCTGAATATATGCCAAATTCCAAAATGCAAGATTTACCAAAACTGCAAGTTTCAGACTTCATATCATGCAATATATCCACAGTAGAAACAGTAGCTGTCCTATATTTTTCACCCAACAAAGGCTTGTACTGGTTACCCCATTTCCTCACAACATAATTACTTACATTTTCCATGACTTTGACGTCAAAAAATAAAATAGCCAGGTTAAGCTTTCTCACATATCTTTTTATTTCACATTTACAGGAATTAAGATGTGCTAGTAACATCAGAATCATGAAACCAGATAAGGGGGGGGGGGCGCAGTCATCTAGCAGTAATTTTTTAAAATTTACCTCCTCTAGTAGTCACGAAGGTGTGGCTTATTTAGACACATTTGTGTCAAAAACAGGGGATGAGTTTAAATCCAAAATTTATAGAAAGAACACTTTTTCGAATAGTTATTTGGAATATTCTAGCTACCATCCGAAGAAACAATTCACGAATATATATAAGGGTCAGCTTATTAGAGCAGTTAGGATGACCTCACGGTATGAGGACATGTTGGATGAGGTGAAATTTATAACGTCCTTATTTAAGGACAGAGGGAATGACTTCAAAGTCATGGAAAATGTAAGTAATTATGTTGTGAGGAAATGGGGTAACCAGTACAAGTCTTTGTTGGGTGAAAAATATAGGACAGCTACTGTTTCTGCTGTGGATATATTGCATGATATGAAGTCTGAAACTTGCAGTTTTGGTAAATCTTGCATTTTGTAATTTGGCATATATTCAGGTAAAGTCAAGAAGATTCTGATGAATAACTGGCATATAATATCTGCTGATCAAGATATAGCACCCACATTAGGTGAATGCCCAAGGTTTGTTTACAAGGTAGGGGCCAACATAAAATCCATTTTAGAGAAGGGTATCTTTATTAAGAAGACAGAATACATGAAAAGTGCAAAATGTGGGGCATGTAAACAATGTCACACCATATTTCAGGGAGATGGTGTGAAATTGGATAATTATAAACACACTAGAATTAAATTCTGTGGGGGCGACTGTACAACTAAAATGGTGGTGTATATTGCCATCTGTAGAACATGTTCAGGATTCTATATAGGTAAGACTCAAAGGAGTTTAAATAAACTTATATATTCTCACCTTTATAGCATCAGAAGGAAGGATGAAAAAAATGCTTTGTATAAACATATTAAACAACATGGTGACAAACATTATTTTAATTTTGGTATAGTGACATTGTGCACACCAATAACAGAGGAGGTGACTTTAATAATTTATTATTATATAAAGAATTTTGGTGGCAAATATACACGGATGCTTCGACTATACCAGGTTTAAATGACACTATATCTGTCAAACCACTACTGGCCTTAAAATGAACTATTTATAAGGTACATTGTTATATGTTTTTCAAACATGTTTTGATATGATTTAGATTTAAATGTCTTTGTTAACATTTTTTCAGTTTTTTAACTTGTTCATTTTATCAATATATATCATATGTAACATTGATTTTAGAAATAATATGAATATTATTTAAGATTTTATGAACAGAGAACAATGGTTATAGGATGTGTGTATAGCTTTAAAATTTCAAACTGAATTTTGGCGCCAAAAAAGTTATTTAAACAACTGTGATGCAAGCTATGGTGTTCTGAGGAAGCTTGTTTTATTCAAGTGAAAGCGCTTAACCATTCTTTGTTTGTTGGCATTACAATAAACTTTTATTCACTTCTACCTGGTTTCATTGAAGGTGTTGTGGACTGTTATGAGCACTGCATAAAGGAGGAAATTCTGTAGAACTAAACAACTACGGCCCATAGCTATCTTATCCCCCCTATCAAAAATACCCGAAAGAGTTATTCATACACAGCTAATGAACTTCCTTCTACAAAATGACCTGTTATCCAAATATCAGCATGGATTTAGACCCTTCCATAGCACTACCACTGCTCTCATGTCCTTTACCAACATAATCAATAGTCATAGAAACATGGGCCAACTAATGTCAGCCATTTTTCTCAACCTCTCCAAAGCATGTGATATGGTCAACCATAATATACTCCTCAAAACTCTATCCAGCCTAAACATGAGCACCTCAGTCCATTTCATGGTCTAAAAACTACCTCTTACGGTGAAACCAAGCAGCTTTATGGCAAAATCAACTATCCCCCTGCTACCAGTATCCTTAGGAATACCTCAGGGCTCTATACTTGGCCCGTTACTCTTTTCTCTGTTTACTAACCACCTCTCCACCACCACACCCAATGCCTCAGTCATTCAATATGCAGATGACATCACTCTTATATGTGCAGCCTATACACTTCATGACCTCCATACACTAACCCAAGAATGCTTCTCCCTTGCAGAAACTTGGTTCAGCAACTCCCAGCTTATCTTAAATCCAAGTAAAACAAAACTTCTTATGTTTGGACCAGGTAAATCCTCACCATCTGATCACTTCACCATAACCTCCTTGAATAATACCAAGATCACCCCCACCTCCCATACCAAACTCTTAGGGGTAGAAATAGACAATAACCTCAGATTTGATATTCATATAGCACAGACTATTAAACAAGTACATAAAAAACTTGGGCTCCTCTATTGGAACAAATCATATCTCACCAAGCAACCTAAAGCTACCATTGCTAGGACACATTTACTGTCTGCCCCCCTCTATGCTGCCCCAATACTGACCAACCTTCACAAGACCAATGTAAACAAGCTAGAATCTTGTTACAATAAAATCGCTAGATTTGCTACTGAAATCCCTTATAGGACCCACCACTGTGTAAGCACTCCAAAAACTAGTTATACCATATTCTACAATTAGATCAACAATCCAAAATCACCTACAAGTCATCAAACATAATAATGAAGCTGGCAAAGCTCTCTTTGGCCATTCCATCTCAAAAGCTTGGAATAACCTATCCTGCTACCTTACCTCCATTACCTCCACCATTAAATTTAAAAAATCCCTCAAGGCTCACCTTATGAATATCTGGCTATGCTTCTGCAACTCCCCAGGATAAACATTGACTCAACAACCTCTCCTAATCCCATAGGTACTACTCCCTTAACCAAAAAAACCCTGCCTAACTTTTTGATTCCAACTACATAGTACCAGATAGGAAAACTTAATGTCCTTAGAGTCAGAGGATGTAGAACATCCACAAACTAACAGACAACCTAGCCTCACTATCTTATACTACCTATTTTATATACTTCTGTACTATTCCAATTCTTCTTCAGTTCTACTTTATACTAATTGCATAACCTACCAGATAGCATGTACTCTGATTGTTCATTTTTTCCATGTACTATTGCATTTCTACCTCATCTTCTATGTGCTATATTATGTAATATTGCATCTGGTTTTATGATGTTATGTAAATATTATGTTATTATGTATTATCTGGTGGTTTTCTCCCAGGGCCTTCATTGAAAAAGGCCCTGTGTCTAGATGGACTTCCCCGGTGAACAAATGTAAAATAAGTAAATAAAATAAAATGTGGCCTCCACAAAAATTACTGAGGGGAGAATAAACTGATTAAGACACAGCAGACATACCCCTTTAGGAGGAAAATGATACTCAGTACTCAGATAAAAGCATTCATCAGTCTTATGGTAGAATTCTTTACATACAGAGCCTGAAGCACCAGCATTCAGTTCACTATTGATTGCTATCAGAAAGGCTGACTTCCAAGAACTGAAAGAGCAAATCTGTAAGCACAGAACATACCATTTAACATGCATGAAAATCTCCTTCCATGAGAAACTATTAGGATGTCCTCCCTTGAGATTCCAGTCTTGGCACAAAAACATGATTGCATTACTTATCTTCCACGTTTGGAAACAACACACTTCAATGACATGCACCAGACAGGGAGGTTGACCCAGCTGTTGATCACTCCAGTTTGACTTCCATGGCACTGAACAAGTACACTTGGAACACATAAGCAACAATGTAAGATTACACACTTGCCTCAATTACAAGAAAGTCTTCACATAAAAGTGGGTGAAAAGATGATAGACACATACAAAAAAATAGACTAGCAGACTGTGGCAGCAACTTCCTTGCATTTAAATGAAAGATATAACAGTAGTATATAAAAGACAAACAGACCGGTTTCGGCTAGTTACCTACATAGCCTTCATCAGTGTAGTGATACACAAATAACTCTTCCTATATATACTTTCATTAAAGCCTGTGTGCAACCAATTAGAGATGTTCATTTAACCCGGGTGCAAATAGCCCTCCCAATTTAATTATCCATTTCTTCTCTTTTGTATTGAGTAATTCATGCCAGCCTGATTTATTAAATTTAATTCCTAGAATTCGATCAATTATAATAAAATGAAATTATGCAGTTTTATGAGACTTAGTATGTTTATATAATGCATTGGTGTTTCTTTTGTTTTTGATATCAATGAAGTGTTCTGATATCCTATGTTTTACTGGTCTAGACGTCTGACCTATATAAAATGCAGAACATTTGCATATTGCAAGGTAAATAACCCAGTCTGAATTACAATTGGCAAAAAAGGGATATCATATACTTGACTAGTATTTTTACTACTAAAGCTTTTAGTTTGTAATATTCTATGACATTGTGTGCAGTGACCACAGAGTACCATAGAGGGACAGGTTGCTATAGGCTGTTTTCCATGTGGTCACTGCACACAATGTCTATGATCCAAACTGCAGCAGCCCCTTATACACTAACTTTAATCAGGAAGATTTGTGAAGGTTCTGGTAGCTAGCCAGCTGCTTATATTTCAGCATGGTACAATGACAACAAATCCATCATCTTCACTTTGAAGAGATAGTGCTAAAACTGACACATCTACATCTAAGAGGCAGTTTACTAATCAAACCAAGAGTGCAAAAATGCCTAAGATGTAATTTTCTGACTATAAATTTACTAGATTAGAACATTAGTTTCTAAGTTCTGTCCAGAGTCTGTAAGCGGCAGAATTTTAGAACTGAGAATAGTGTAAAAAAACACAGCTCTACACCACCATCTAGTGCCTGAAAGGGGCACTATGGGTCTAGTATGGGCGAAATGGTGGGTTCCTAGGGGTGCTAGGAAAAGGGAACTGGGACGTTCTCCTGGGGCACTGTGAGTGTATGAGCCTGCTCAATATTAATTATCTGCTGTGGTTCTACTTCACAAAGGATCACGAGCATAGGAAGGCAGATCACATGCTCATGTCATTTGCTCCTAGTAAGTCACGTGTAATAAACTAAGCAAGCACTGTTTCAGTTATGAAATATTTCACAAGGAGTTTGCATCTACACTGAACGAATAAAGAAAACCCTTTAGATTTACAATACTTTTTTGCTTTGAATGTTTCCTATTCTCCTTAGTTTCACTCTGCCTTATTATGACATGTTCTGAGATATCATTTGTTTTTCTTTTTTCTAAGTATTACACTGACTGCAGCTGGGCCCTAATACTAAGATGCAGCATATTTGAGTACACACAATAAAAGATGATTTTCAACAGCCCCTCAATCAGTAAGTGCACTCACTACATCTTGGTTCATCAAACTGCATCTTGAAGCAGCAGGAAGGTTTCTTATAAGAAAGCAAGCAGATTTTGTCTTTATATCCTTGGAACTGCTGTCTTTTTTGTAGATGTGACCCAGTCTAAGCTAAGGTTAAGATCTGGAGATTGATGGTGTGTGCATATACTTTAAATCCAGTGGAGGGGTGATGAGTGTGCTCTCAAGGGGTGGCATACCTGGATGAGTGGGGTGACTCAAGATTTTTGGCAAAGTCATGCAAGGGATTGCTGAAAAGAAAGGCTCAAGTGTTCCTCTCATAAGCAGGCTTTTCAAAAGTCATCTTTGAAGAACACTTACATGTCTTTCATTTATGTACCAGTATCAGAAAATAGGTATCAGGCTTGTACCCAGTCCCTAGCTGTAGGACTGGTTAGTAAAGGCAAAGAGAATTTTACTTCAGAGCAGGATAGTGCTGTTAGCTGTTGCTTGCTTGAAGAATGTTATCTTGAAATTTCTTATGATGAATATCTCACATAACTGTTTTGATTTCTGTGTTCACAGATGGATCCTACACTCTTACTATCATAAAACCTGATGCTGTATTGAATGGGAAAGTAGAAGAAGTAAAAGAAAAGGTGAGTCAGTAACACCTGATTTATTATTTTAACTGAACATATGGGAACTACTACATCAGCTTTTACAATAAATGAATCCATTACATTCCTTCATTGTTGTTTCAAGGTATTTATACATACTTCTGTGCACACTTATACACACGCATATATGGGATTCACCTTTTAGAGTGAAATGTTCTAATATCAACATCTGTTTTGTTGATACGCTTTGGTCGACAAAACAACTGGATGACAAGTGTTCAAGATCGACAGTCCCACGAGTAAGGAAATATATCATTACCCTGGGGATTATGCAATCTCTGAGTTAGTATAATACACACACGCATACACACACACACACACACACACACACACATACATACATATATATATATATATATATATATATATATATGTCTATTTCTAAATTTTGAACTTTTAAAACGTCAACTTTCTTATGGTCGAGACTATAAGATCGACGTTTTGTAAAACCTTACTGCTTAGGATACATGCTACCATTTGTTTCAATATCTATTTTACCCAATATAATTGAACACCCCTTTTGAAGGGTATTGTGGTATTTGACTGGTGGCTGTCATTGCCTTGTAATTTGGGCAAAGAAACACAGCAGGTAAATCTGTGTCAGTCTTTCCCAAGAGTATGTTTAAGTGTGAGTTTCAGACATTTAAGAGTGAGTGTGTCAGATACCTAGAACTGGTACACAGTGGTCTGCAGTGGTTAGAGGGGAAATTAATTTCAGGACCTGGAGTGAAGCATATAGTCCAGTCACAGATTTGGAACCTGTTCCTGGTGTACTCTTAGGGGAAATTATGTATTCTTATCCCTGCTTTTAGTGGCACTCCCTTACTGGAGACAGTGGTGAGAATTGAGACTCCTTGGTTACTGCCCTGGGGTAAAGAGGGCTTGTCACATATTGGCTTGGTACCAGCAGTGTGGGATTTTAATTGAGCTTTAGTTGCCTGTGGGTAGTTGTCACCGAGGTGTGCACTCTCTACAGCCATAAGATAAACATATAGAGTTTCATTGTCACAACACCTTTATTAATTTTTTTGTCAGTTTAGTCAGGGACAGCAGGCAAAGATGTCAGCAGAGGATTATAGCAAGCTGACAAGGAAACGGTTGGCCAAGGTGTACAAAGCCAAAGGACTGGTGCATGTCAACCTAAGGAAATGATCATCTCAGCCTTAGTTGCAGCTGAAGAGCAGACCAGCAGCTCGAAGGATATCCAGTTTGACATTGGGGATATGCAGTCTTCAGAGACAAGACAATTCACCTTTTACTCAGAGGACTTAAAAATCCACCTGGAGTTGAAAAGACTCGAACTGGAGGCTGAAGAGAAGCAGCATCAGTATAAATTGTGATGTTTGGAGGGTGAGGAGAGGGAGAAAGAGAAGCAGCATCAGTATGAACTGGAGACTGAACAGAGACTGCAAGGTTTGGAGCTGAGGAGGGGGAGAAGCAGCATCAGCATAAAACAGAACTAGAGACCAGGAGTTTAGAGAGGGAAGCTGAAGAAAATGAGAGGCAGACACATCATGAAAAGGAGCTTCTAACCTTTTGACAGGATCATGGAGGAAATGGGGAAGGGAATGACTGAACCCCAGAAGCCATAAAGGTCAGTAAACAATTTCCTCAGTACAGGGAGGGAGATGGCTTTGATAGTTTTATTTATGTATTTGAGAGGGTATATAAACAGTATAATGTTAACCAAGGGCTCTGGGTATGGTTCCTGACCCCCTTCCTCCATAGTAGAGCTGTTAATGCAATTGCTAAACTATCTGATTTTGAATTATGATAGTGTAAAATAATGTTTACTTGATTGTTTTTAATTAACTTCTGAAATGTATAGAAAAACATTTCTTGAACATAGATGCAAGGCAGATGAAAATGTATGTGATTACATTGCCGATTTAAGTACTTACTTTCACAGCTGGGTGGGTGGGTGTCAGGTCACCACTTTTGAAGGACTGGCAGACCTTTTGGTGAGGAAACAAGCTCTCAGCACTTTGCCTGAGGACATGAGGATCTGGTTGGCAGACCAAGAATGTAACTCTGCAAATGAATTGGGGAGAAAAGGGGATCTCTACTTGGCAAGCAGGGCACCACTGCATAAGAAAGGGATACCCAGTGCTGCACACGGGCATAAGGGAACCAATATGGGCAGCCTAAACCACTCCAAACTGAGTTCACAAGTAACAGGGGAAGCCACTAGTTCAAGCACATGATCACGATCAGGGATTAGATGTTACAAATTTAATCAGAGGGGCCATGTAGTATACAAATGTCCATTGAATCAAGGTGAAAAAACAAAAGGTGAGGGGGCCAGCAAGTAGAAATGACAGAATGCCAGTAGTAAGTTGTTTGGAAACAACAGAGGTGCCAAACTATCACCAAAATTTGTATCCTATCTTAGTGGATGGAAGACAGGCCACTGCTAAGAGAGGCACAGCTTCTGATATAACCATTGTGAGGCCTGCAGTGGTTAAGGAGGAGCAGTACTTGCTTGGGCAGTCCACACCAGTCAGAGCTGTGGGTGAGACCCCATTCCAAATACCTTTGGCCAGGGTTCATCTTGGCTGAGAGGGCAGAAAAGGGAACAGGTAGGTAGGTGTGTTTGAAGATATCCCTGCAGATGTCTTAATAGGGAGCAATTTTGATAATGTAGTACCTTGTGTGGATGTAGTTACACGCATTCATGCACAGAGACAGGCATGTAGATCTGGTAGCTTGGGGGAGACCCAGACAGATCCTATGCCTGAAGCTGGGGCTGGTGATGTGGTTACTTCCGGGAGGGAGCTACTTTGTAACAGTGAGCCTGAAGGTGAAGCTGCTGGTAGGTACTGGTATTCTCATGAACATGGTGACTACAAGGACAGAGATGCGTGGTAGTATCCAGGCTGACAGTGAGGCACCATTGTCAGAAGATACTAGGCTTCCAGTGGAAGGGAAGCTGGGAGAGGTTACAAAGATAGAGTTGAGACAGGCTCAGCTTTCAGATGCTACTTTACGAGGCTTGAGAGAGGAAGCTAAGGAGGCATCTTATGTTCAAGGAAAGAGGGAGTCTATATACTAGAACAAAGGGCTACTGTATAGAGGGTGGACCCCTGAGGGAGGGCTAGAGTGTGAGGTAATATGGCAGTTGGTAGAGCCCAGAGCCTACCATCTGGCACCTCTAGCCATAGCCCATGACATTCCTTTTGCAGATAAAAAAGGGTTACTGTATAGAGACTGGATCCTTGAGGGAGGGCTTGAGGGTGAGGTATTTTAGCAGTTGGTAGTGCCAGGAGCATACCATCTGGCACCTCTAGCCATAGCCCATCATATTTCTTTTACAGATTATATGGGCATAAAGCGTACCAAGAGTTGCATTATGCAGAGTTTTTATTGGCCTAGGATTGCAAAGGACATAACAGAGTACTGCAGGACCTGTGAACAGTGCCAAAAGGTAGGCAGGAGGTAGGGACATAAGTTGTACCATTTCATGATAGGGAGGTCCTGGTGCTGAGTATCTGTTGTGGATGGCAGGAGGAGTCTAAGGAGAGGGTCTATATTGAAAACTTGAACGTTGACTTACCCGAACACCTAAACGTCGACACATATTCCGTGAACCGCAAATAGACCGAACTCCCTAAACCGCGAAATTCAAAAACTCGAAATATCATAGTTCCCACTGCTCGCTACATACTACCTAACTAAATAAACCACATAAATACACTAAACAAAACCCTACTTCTAACCCTAAACTAAACCCTACTTCTAACCCTACACTAAATCTTTCATATACCACCAAGTATGCACGTAACTTAACCCGCACCCCTAACCATAAGGTCCGTAACTATTGCACACTTACCTTAAAAAGCTATACACAAACAAACTAAATAATCCACACACATACACTTAATAAAACCCTACTTCTAACCCTACACTAAATCTAACATACATTACCATCTATGCACTTACCTTAACCCACACCCTAACCCTAAGGTCCGTAACTATCGCACACTTACCTTACGGAGCTATACTGCAGAAGGGCCAACCATGACGAATCAATGTTTTGGATTTCGCACTTCAGGACGATCGATGTTTTTGCGGTTTGATGAAGACGTGTCGGCATTTAGATGTTCGGGTAAGTCAACGTTCGAGTTTTCAATATAGACCCTATGGAGGGATCTGGTGCTTGATCTTCTCAGTGAGGCTTGAACTGACATTTCTGTGGGTGAGGTAGCAATATCTCAGTGGCTATCCCCTATTCACGTTAAAGAAATATGAACAGTGTTACAGGAGTTTGGGGGCATGTTCACTGGGAAACCTGGGTGCACCCACCTAGTGCAGCACCATGTGGATACACAACCCCAAAGGCCTATTAAGCAAGCTGCTTATAGGGTGCCAGAGCAAGTAAAACAGACTTTGAAGGAGAAGATATCAATTTCCAAAAGTCCATTCTGACTCAGGATCAGGATCTCAGGATCATATGTATCTGGGATGAAGGATTCAGACAGTGCCAGTGATGGCTTCTCTTCCACCTCCAAATGTTTTGTCATTGACAGCCTTCTTTTTGTCTCTTCTTCCTCTGACTGCCATTGCAGCCAGAAAGTTTCTTCGGGCCCTGAGATTCATGGCCTCTTCTGTTCCAGTGCTCCCTCTTGGTAGATTGTGTATGCAGAAGCTTCACTGGTACCTCAGGTTGCTTTGGGTGCAGCATTGCCATCCTCTGAATTTCAGTATATCTCTCCTTCATTGTCTAAAAAAGAAGTGTGAGTGGTGAATTCGACAGTTTGCTCTCAACCCAGGCCTGCCCTTTCAAACTCCAGTCCTTTCTCAAGAACAGTTCACTGATTCTTCGGACATAGATTGGGGGCTTGATGTGGTCCCCTGAAGGAGTCTCTGCCCCCGATCAGAAGTCATACCATGTCAGCATCAAAGAGTTGAGAGCTTTGATTCTAGCCCTTCCGGCTTTTTCACCCCTTGTTCACTTCAGGCCCTTTGAAAGTGTACACAGATAACACTATCAGAACTCAGAGATTTGGGATGCATTGCTAGGTTTAAAAAGGCTCTTGTGGTCATTAGCTTAGTAAACCCATATGAACCTATGAACTACAGTGATGTGGTATGTCAGCAAGCAAGGAGGCAGAAAATCTTACCTACTCTGCAGGATGGTTCTTCAGGCCTGGGAGGTGGTTCTCAATTATCAGTTAAGTCTTCAGGCAGTATATATTCCTTCAATCTAGTGGCAGACTCTTTGAGCAGGTCCAAAACACAGGTTCACAAATGGATGCTTCACAGAGATGTGTTTCTGGACATTGGCCATCTGTGGGGTATTCCTCAGGTCGATATTTTTGCCTTGCCTCTGAGCAGGCAGCTCCCATTATTCTGTTCCAGAGTGCCATGCCATCTGGCATGGAAGACGGATGCCCTTTCTTTTCATTGGAAGGGGGATGTTTCCTCATGCTTTCCTTCCTTTTCCTCTACTTCCAGGAGTCCTGCAAAAAATTCAGCTGGACTCCCCAAAAAATCTTGGTAGTGACTCCTACTCAGTGGTTCCCCCTCTTAACGCATCTGGCAAGGGGCAATCACCACAAGTTACCTTACTGGTTGGACCTCCTCACACAGAACAAAGGGTCTCTCATCCATCCTCACTTGTCCACTCTTAAGCTGACACTGGGTAATAAGGTTTTGATCCCTTTCAGACTCCTCTTTTCTGAGAATGTGCTTAGGGTTTTACAGGAGGCAAGGAGACCCACAACCAGAAAATCGTATATGTCAAAATGAAAAAGATTTTCTGAATGTTGCCATGCTTGTAACCAGGACCCTTTTCCAGTGGGGGTCTTTTGGTCCTTTCCTATTTGTGTGAGTTGCTCCAGTCTGGCTTAGCCCATTCCTCTGTGCAGACCCATTTGTCAGCCATTTATGCTTGTCTGCCCTTGAATCCTCCTTTGGCTTCTCATTTTCAGGTCAGACAATTTCTTAAAAGCATAGTATATCTTAAGCCTGCAAATGGAACCTATTCCTCTTCCATGGGACCTTAATTTTGTTTTGGAAAAATTGACTCGGGCTCCTTTTCAGCCTGCAGATTCTGCTTCTTTTCAGCATTGTACCTAGAATACTGTCTTATTGCTTGCTTTTACTTCTGCTTGGAGAGTTTCTGAGATTTAGGCTGTTATGGCCATTCCACCCTTTTTGTTTTTTCACAGGAAGAGGGTGTCCCTTCATACTAATCCTTCTTTTATGCACAAGTTGGTAAATGAGTTGTCCTTGAATCAATCAGTACAACTACCTTCATTTGAGATAGTCTTGCATACCTTGGATTTGCAGACAGCTTAGGTACTATTTGGATAAAACTAAGGCCATTTGTACATCAGACCATCTTTTTGTTTCTTTTTATCCCAGGACATTGGGTTTGGCTGTTTCTAAGGTCATTTCTTTTTGTTATTCTTTTCATTGCAAATCTTTGTCTGTTTCTGTTAGAGCTCATTTCACTAGGGCCGTTGCCTCTTCTGGTGCTTTCTTCAAGGGGTTGGACACCAGTTCCATCCTTGAAGCCACTACCTGGTCTTCAGTGCATAAGTTTACTAAGCATTATAAAATGGATATGGTCTCTAGGGCCAGAGCAGGTTTTGCTAGAGCCATTTTGAATGGGTTTGTTAAAGACTCTTCCACCTCCCATTCTGTTTCTTGAGCTTTTATACTCTCCCCAGTAAAGAATACTGCAATAGTGATAAAGGACATAGTACAGTTGCGTAAAATCTTATTATAACAGTAGATGTCCTTCTCTTCACTGTTGCAATATTTGCTCCCTCCCTCCAAACCCTTTTTGTTTATTCTGTTTTTTTTTTTTGTTTTGTTTTGGATTCCCTGCTGTTTGAGGGTCTCAACTTTCCTCTGCATTTTCTCCTTTTAGATGTGCATGGACTCCTTTTCCCTATGGAGACTGCTGTCTACAATGACAATTCATTTCTGGGTAACTGTGTCTGTATATCACCTTTTTGCCCTACATCCTGTGTGGGGAGCATTCATGTGATGTAAGGTGCATACAAGGTCATAAGGCTTTGGTATACTGGCTGAATTTCAGACTATCTTACGCAGGATATCCCTATAGTAAAGAATACTGCAACAGTGAAGAGAAGGACATCTACTGTTATGGTAAAATTTTACACAACTGAATTTTCTTAAGACATCTAGATACAAACAGGTAGTTGTTCTGTAGTGACACTATACAAAAATAAAACAGGTATTTCTTCCTTGGTGACATTATATATGATATTAAATTCTGAGTATAAAATATTTAGTATGCAAACAGTTCATGTGCAATATATGTGACAAGCAAACATTATATAGGACTTAAGACATGGGTAAGGAGGATTGCATTTAGATGTTAGGGATAATGAAAACTAGGTAGTGCCAGACATTAATTGGTAGGTAGCTAATGATTAAAACTAGCTAAAAAAGATACCAGTTGGCATAATGGTTAAGGTCTTTATCTCCCATGCACAAAGCAAAAGGTTTGACCTTGACATCTGGACAATGCCTGTGAGGACTTTGTATGCTGTTCATGTGTCTTTTTGGGGTTCCTCCCACCTCTCAACAGCATGCTGAATATTTCCACCTCCATCTCATCCAAGAATGGAGTTTTGGGCAGCAGTACACACTCTAGAGGGCCCCTACAGGGGGGAGTAGTTGTATAAGACCAACTGCTTTTGGCATCAGCTGTTGTGCACAGTATCCTCAAGATAGGAGAACACAGATCACAGGCAGTGCACCATATCAGGGCTAGCTACTCTATGGTTTAAAATACAGCACTGGGTGATTTGGTCATGTTGACTAATGTCTCCAAATGGGCATGCGTGCTTGCCTGTGATAACTGAGGACCCAGACTACTCTGACCTACACCAGGGACCCATGCTAATAGTGGAAGGGGTGTATATGCCCCAGTTGGCCAGTGTGTGCCTGCCATAAAGCTCAGCAGCCTCAAGTCAATAAGCTACTGGTTGGCTGGTGTCAAGTTGCTCAGTTTGGGTTATCTGGGGTGGCTCTGTTGAATGAGAACTGGACATAAAACCAATCAACCTAGCAAACAACTAAGAAGTGCTGCACTCATTATAGGTTCACTCAGTGTAAGTTCACTGGCAGGGTGCAGCTTGAAAGTGGATGACATGATGGTAAGGAGGAGGCTGAACATCTTATGTTTCCAAGAGGCAAGAAGAAAGGGCAGTTCAGCAAAGTCATTTGGCTTGATATCCAGAGTCTACTACTCAGGAAGAGGACAGACTAAAACTGGAGTGGGAATTGTGGTGAGGGAGAAGCTACAAAACACAGTGAGTTATGTCGTCAGAATTAAAAACAGACTCATGGAAATCAGACTCCAGCTTAATGATAGGGCAGTATTCATAATCTCAAATTATGCCCCACAGCAGGGTTGTGATAGTGAGGAAAAGAGTGCATTCGGACAACAGTTGCAGGACTTATTATATAAAGCAGGACAACAGACAGGATAAGATATGAGGATCACCTGGATCCATATGGGTGGGGCAACAGGAATAAGGAAGGAGAGGGCATTTTATAATTCTTTCAGGCAAATGGCTTGATAGTAGCCAACACATGGTTCAGAGGGAGAGACAGTTACAAGATCACATACAAGAATGGCCAACATGCAGTTCAGGTAGACTTCCTTCTAGTAAAGAAAGGGCACTGGGGTATATTCAGTGATTGCAAAGTTATCCTCAGTGAAACGGTCTGCCCACAGCATAAACTACTGGTTGCTACAATTAGCTACAAGCAATGGTCAGAGAAGGCTCTAAGGTCAACAGAGAAGAGCCCGAAGAACTGAAAATTGACTAGAGAGAAAGCACAACAGTTCAAGGAATTACTCCGGGCTCAAGCTCCTCAAGAAGAAGAGAAAGAGGAAATAGTTAGAGTTGAAGACGAATGGCAGTGTCTCAAAACAACACATATGAGGACTACAGAATAGATATACAGCCAAGCCAGGTAAAGAAATAAGATACATAAGTAAAGATGATGATGGAATGCAGAAGTGCAGGAAATTGCTAAAAGAAAGAAGGCATACAGAAAAAAGTGGGAGATAGAATAGGCGGACCAGGCTAGGAAGGAATACTGGTTGGCACACAAAGAAGCTAAGTAAGGAATTGCAATAGCAAAGAGCAAGGCATCAGAGGCACTCTACCAGCTTCTGGAAAGTAAGTCAGTAGATGGCACAAAGAAACTATATCAGGTTTCAAGGCAAAGGCATAAAGAAGATAGTCAGACACCCTTCATAAGGAATGCCACAACAACCTGCTCACCAATCCACAGTATATCAAAAGCAGATGGAAGGTGTACTTCCATCAATTTCTGAATGAGGAAAACCCCCAAAAGCTGAACTGCATCAGCCACAGCCTGTGATGAAAGAGGAAGAAGAATCCACCATAGAAGGAGTAAGAACAGCAGTAAGGAAAATGATGTCAGGGAAAGTAATAGGCTCGAATGAGATCACAACAGTTATTTCTTCAAGATGCTGGGTGAATTAGAGGAGCAATAGCTCCTGAGGATACTCATAGCAGTATAGAGAGAAAGGCATATCCATAATGCTAGGAGTTTTCCTAGTGGTATGGAGAGAAAGGCATATCCCAGATGAGTGGAGAATAAGCATACTAGTGTCAGTGTACAGGAACAAAGGGGGCATCCACAACAGTGAGCAACACAGAGGTATCTCTGTCACATTGCATGAAAGTTTTGTAGAGAGTGATTGATAAATGAATATGCAGAGTAGTAGAAAGTAAGATGGGAGATGACCACTCTGGATTCAAATCAGGAACTGATGTTTGCAGTAAGACAGATGGTTGAGAAAAAGCTAAATATGAGGAAAGAGTCCAACTGGACATTCCTATACTTGGTAAAAGCATATAACAAGGTCCCAAGAAAGCTGATTTGGGCAGTCCTATGGTAGTTTGAAGTCCCAGAAACAGTGGTATAATTAGTACAGTCCATGTGCAAAGACCCAATAACTCATGTACAAACAGTGTTCGGTCTCATGGAATGGTTTCCAGTGGGAGTGGGTATGTATCAGGGTTCAGCTCTGAGCTCACTGCTGTTCATACTGGTGATGGACTACATTAACAAACAGGTTGGAGGGGACATATTAGTAAAATTGCTGTATGTAGACAATGTGGCAAAACAGGCAGACTCTGGGCAAGAACTTTAGCAAAGGTGAGGGGATTGGAATGGAAAAGTGAAGGCACGTTATATGAAACTGAATATTGATGAGTGTTGTAATGCAAACGGGGAAATCAGAAGAAGTTGAGAATTGAGATAAAAGGCAAAATAGTGGATCATGTTAATAGGTTCAAGTATTGGGAGGGGGTGGTTGAGGAGAAGGAAATTCTGAATGAGGAGGTCAAAGCTAGAATCAGAACGGCTGCAGCCAACTGGCACAGAGTGTCAGGAGTAGTATATGACAGAATAATGCAAAGAAGCTGAAAAGTAAGATATACAAAACAGTGGTGCAACCAGTATTACTGTATGGTGCAGAAACTACAGTAAAGGTGGAGCAGCTGAGGAAGCTAGAGGTGATAGATATGAAGTGCCTGAAATGGGTGGTATGATGCACAATGTTGGACAGTTGATGAAATGAGGACATCAGAGCATAAGCCAGAGTAGCTACAACTGCAGAGGTCAAAGTGAACAGATTACTGTGGTTCAAGCATATATGCAGAAAAGCAGAAAACAGCACGGTGAAGAAAATTTGGGACAAGCAGTAAGGAGGCAAGAGGAAATGAGGGCATCTAGCAAAGAGGTGGATGAATTGTTTGAGAGAAGACCTGTGACAGTCAGGCATGACTGTCAAAGAAGATAGGTGAGTGGCAATGAATTGAGAGAGAGAGATGGTGACAGTTGACACAACACCCCAATCCCATGTAGAAAATGGGGAAAAAGGGGGTTGATGGTGACGATGATGAGATAAGAGTTAAAACTAGAAGAGGGAGAGAGACATTATATAGATGATGAGTCCAGGATAATGGAGGTAAGAATACCAAGTTACATAGTGATATAGAACCTGGTTATATGAGAGTGATGGAGGCTATTTAAAGAAGGATAAAGTAGGAGGTTAGAAAGAAATTGACGTAAAGTGGGGATTACTGAGGAAGAGTGGTGGAAAGGTTTGTTTTGTAGAAGAAGACAGAGGTTTGAAAAGAATAGTAGGTATGAGATGACAAAGGTAAAAATGCGTCACCCAGGTGTAAAGCATGTGCACAGTATATAAGAAATTAATTTCTGCCATGACATTTCTTTGCATATTTTAAAAGTCAGAATTTGTACTGAATATTGCAAGGAAACATTTGATGTTCTTCATATTAATCACTGCTGCAGAGGCCTAAGCTATATGTGTTATATGCTGTGTAGGATACAACAGCTGGACAGCTTCCAAAGCTTCAGGACACATTCCACACACCCAAACCATTAGTTAGCTCAATGTGAGCTGACTAAAAAGACAGGTGTGGGTGCCAAGCCCTTCAGAGCTTTCCTGCTGATGAAGTGGGCTCTACTCTGCAGGCTTTTGAGGAGTAATGGTTGGCTTATGCTGTTCCATTGATAGGCAGATAAGTTCCCTTTGGGAAACAACTGTCCGTAAATGTTAACTTTCCTGTTGAGGAAAGTATGTTTTAAGCTAGGAATATGTGATCCTATTCATTCAGTCCATCTAATTTGGCATATGGTTCCTTGAGTCCTTGCTTGGATCCGATCCAGCCAGTTTAGTCTTTAGCCTTGAGACCTTCTAAAATTTTTGTTACATAATTCCCTTATCCCTCCTCTTGTTTGCCACCTCTTGGAGAAGCATTGCAGATCTCACTAGTAAAGCACTCTGCCTCTTCCTGGAATCATGTAGTGAGAATTTCAAACTATTTTCACCTTACTTTTGGTCTTTGACTGTGTAAAGTCTGTTAGATTCATTAGAAGAGTTTTTTTCAAGTTTTTATAAAATGGTAGTGTGTATTCTTACTTCCTTGCTTTTCTGTTTGGCTTTGTACCATTTTGTTTTCTGTATTTCTTTACTTATCTTCTTACGTCGTTATAGTAGTTCTTATTAGTAGAGATAGTTTTATATAGCTTTATAGAGATATTCATATAACTCTGCTTTGTGTGAGTCTGTGTTGTGCTTGTTTTTCTTGTTTCAGTATGGAACAGAAGTCCAGTTTTAAAAATGTTCCCAGTGTGGACACAAAACACCCCCCAGACTCCCATCATTTATGTATGGTCTGTTTAAGGTTGTTTTTCCTTAACTTTTAGGTATGATATCTGTGCTGCCTTCAGACCTATTGCTTTGTTCGATAGGCATAACAAGCTTATTTTCAATGGACTTATCCTGCCAGATCCAGACCCTTCTAAAACCAAGAGGCTGATGAAGAACCCTTCAAAGCAAAATGAGCCAGAGCTGAAGAAATGGCAGGCAGAAGCTTTGACTACAGTTTTGCTGCTAAAGATGCCTAGACTGGAATATATTCTAACCAGAACTCCAATGTACACTACACATCTGGATCCAGAACCCTTACCAGAATGCTTACCAATCATCACAAGATTTTCCTAAGAAAGTGAAGAAGCCTGTTTCCAGGTCTACGTCTGTCTTATCCAACAAGTCTTTTGGATCCTGCAGTAGTGCCTCCAAAGTGGATTTCACTCATCTACTGCAGAAGTTCCTTTGGACCGAAATTGAGATGGGGATCATTGTGACTTCGTTGTCTCCAAATTTTACTGGATCCATGCATTTCACTCCCATCCAGGCAATCTGTCCAGCAGCTGTGTCTTTCTTGGATCCATTGGGTCAACCAGGTCCTGTGGCTTCAGAGCTGAGGAGCCATGTCTCCATGTCTCTCAAAGAATTGCATTTGACCTTTCAGTCACAGATTACACTGGATCTGATGACTGACTCTTAGAGCTGAGCAGTTAGGTGGATAGCTCCATTGGTATTTTCAATGACGTCTACCTAAGAAACCTCGGAGGAATCCCCTCCACAGAGCCAGCTACTCCATCAGATCTGGAAATCAAACCAGGTCTATTGTTCTCTCTCTCTCTCTGTTTAAAGGACTGGATCTGACCACGGGTGTGATTTTTTTCTGATAGTGCTGAAGTTGGAACAGCTTTCAGAGTGCTGAGGAGAATCATATCACCTCACAAGGTGGATCCACAAGATCTATGGCCATGGGTCTTCCGCATGACCACTTCTCCTTGGGTTCAGCTTTGCAGCAGACATCATCCTGGCAGTTTCATTCCATTGGCCCCCAATCTACTGATTTTCAGGCTGTGACAGCCCTCTGAGGACTCAGGTTTATCATCCTCTGAGCCACTTAAGATGATGGCATGCTAGAGGAAGAATGTAGGCTCACCAGAAGAGTTCAACCCATCAGACACTGATTCAGATGATAGAGAGGGTTCCCCACAATCCTCTTCTGAGGACGTGTCCTTTGGTGAGATACATGTCACAAGATGGGTTGCTAACTGGCTCACTGACAGAACCCACACTGAAAGTAGCAGACTCTTAATCCGACTTCAAACCAGTGACAAGTGGAGTACCACAGGGTTCAGTCCTGGGTCCTCTCCTGTTTGCTTTCTACTTCTCTGAAGTATAGGCTAACACAGAAGGTCTTTGGCTAATGAAGTTTGCAGATGACTGCAAACTAGGAGCCATAATCAAAACTCCTAATGATGTGGACATCCTACAAAAGGGCCTCACTGAGACAGATGCCTGGTGTCAAAGCCATGGCCTCTAGCTCAATGCCAAAAAGTGCATTGTCATCTCCTTTGGTAAAACCTCTGTACTCATGAACTACCACATAGGCGGTAGTCTACTTAACACCGAAAGTGTGATAAGAGACCTTGGGACACAGGTGGACAGTAGTCTCTCCTTTGATAATCACATTGCCACAGTAGTCAGGAAATCCTTCTACGTGGCACACCTCATCACAAAAGGTTTCTCATCCAGAAAAAAAGAGGTCACTGTTCCCCTCTACACGTCACTCATTAGACCCATTATAGAGTACAATGCTCCTTTTGGTAGCTACCTCACAAGACATTTACAACAACTGGAAAGGCCACAGAAGTACCTCACCAGCCTCAAACAGATGCCCTACACAGACCGTCTCAAAAAACTCCAGCTTTACTCCGTTGCATATCGCCTACTCAGAGGTGATCTCTGCCTATCATACAAAGCTATGTCAAACTCAGAGCTGTTGGACATGCTCCACTTAAAGAAATCCCAATCCCTCTGAGCTACACGCTCTAGGGACCTAAACCTTGTCACCACAATAAACAGAATATGCTGGAGGGATAGATTCCTGTTCCAGAGACTTCCCATACTCTGGAACAAACTACCTATCTATATCAAACAAAGCTCCTCATTAGCACTCTTCAAGAAAAATCTTGATGATTGGATGGGAAATAGGAAATTCACCCTGGGGATCACTTCTGTGGCTCTGCTCGACAGGGGCACAGGAAAATAATTTTCTTGGGTGGCGAAAGCCAGGGTACCTTTTTGGCTAGGCTCATATAGGTCCTAGGGCCAATAGCCTAGTACCTACCTATGAACCTATGAACCTATCCATGTACTGCCTTCACAGTGTGATAGATGGAGCAGCGAGGGCAGATAAAGCAGGCATTACTATAAGATGCCATCATTGGCTGTGCCTATGCAATTTTGCAGACAACTTTAATGTAGCCTTCAACAAAAAGTAATTTGATGGAATCACCTTGTCTGGTAAGCCAGTGAAAACCACATGTAGACATGCAAGCAAAATGGCAAGGTGCTTTCTGCAGTCAGAGTGAAATTTGAGTCACCACAGCTCACATCTAACAGCAACCAAAAGGGTGTTTGATCACTCTGGTTTCCCACATCCTGCTGTCAGAACAACTCAGCTTCTAAAAGGGGTGGTCATATCAAAGGAGGACACTTCAACAGATGCAGGTCCAGAAGCTGAGGGGGTCTGCAGAATCAGGACTTCAGGGGACCATTTTCTGACAGGTGACCACAGAATTCCTGCAAGGTTGTCTGACTGTCGTACTCTGGAGTCAGTTGGGAGATGCCCTCTACCCTCAGTTGTGGTTTGCCATCACCCAAGACAGATGGGTAAGAAGGATAATATCCAGAGGTTAATACTTCCATTTTTGGAACTTCCTCATCCTCCTCATTCCTTCCAGTTGCTGGATCTTCTGCCCTATCAGGCAAAGGCTGCTATGTCAGAGATTTTATCTCTGCTACAAAAAAGAGCTATCCAGAAGTCCCACCAGATAACTACTTCTCAGGATTCTACTCAAGCTTCTTTTTGGTTCCAAAGAAAACAAAGGACATTGGGCCCATTTTGTACCTCAGTCTCCTAAACCCTTACACAGAAAATACCTGATTTTGAATTGTCATGGTGCAATCTATTCTTTCAAGTTTACAGAAGAATGAATGTATGTGCTCATTAGAGCTATAAGACACATACCTTCACATAAAGATTCAGGAGGAGTCTAGGAAATTCCTATGCTTCCATTTGGGAGCCAGTTATTACTAGTTCAGAGCACTGCCATTTGGTCTCACCACATTCCCCAGGGTGTTCACCAAATGTATGGCAGTCATAGCAGCTTATCTACTACTTCAGGGATTCAAGATTTCCTCTTATCTTGATGACTGGCTGCTGGCCGTTGCATCCTGGTGAAAGACAGTCTTTTTTAGCTGTGTGCATCCCTCAGAATCATCGTAAATTTGGCAAAATCCATCTTGACCCTCACTCAGTATTTAGTTTTTCTTTGGTGTCTTTTGGACATGACAGTTCCACAAATTTTCCTTCCATTTGAGAGGATCTTATCTCTCAGATAGGTTGCTCAAGTCCTTCAAGACATAATTTGTCCTACAGCAAGATCTGTATTGAGAGCATTGGGCTTAATGGCAGCATCTGTACTCCTGGTTCAGTTTGCCTGGTATCACATGAGGATTGCACAATGGTTGCTTTAACTTCCATGGTCTCAGAAATATGACACTTTATCTCTTCCTTTATGATTAACTCTGTCATGTTGGTCCCATGTGGAGTGGTGGCTGCACTCTCCCTTCATAACAGCTGGAAGACCTTTCTAAGTGGCTCCACTAGTAGCAGTCTTAACCATGGCTACACCCTCCATTGGGTTGGGGGTGCTGGGCATTGTGAAGGGAGAATTGCCCAAGGTATATGATGATAATCAGAAGCTTGTCTTCACATCAACATCCTAGAAATGAGGGAAGTCCTTCTTGTGTTGCAGGAGCTCCAGAACTGGCTTTCTGTAGGTGTGATAAACATTCAAAACTGACAACATGACAATGGCCTGGTATATAAGCACACAAGGGGAGACCAGATCCTATCTGCTCTGCTGCAAAGCCATGAGAATGTGGCAAAGGACACTAGCTATTCACCGGTTTCTGACATAACACACATCCCTGGGAGGAGCAATGACCTTGCAAACAGGCTGAACAGAACTCTTCTCCTTCTTCACAAGTAGTGCCTAAATCCAATGATAGCAAAAGAGATTTTCAGCCATTGGGGTGAACCATGCTAAGATCTTTTTTGCAAATGCACAGATCTCCAAGTGCAGCAGTTATTTTGCTAACCTTCAAAATGTGGGATTGAACCCCAGGGATGCTCTATCCAGTCCTTGGCCCCCAGGGCTACTTTACTGTTATCCACATCTTTCCCATATGACCAGTTCATACAGAAAGCAATTCAGTATAAGGTTAAAGTTATCCTCACTGCCCCTTATTGGCCCAGACAGATTTGGTTTCCCCTCCTGAAACCCTACCTGAAGGAAGACTCTTGGTTCCTAGACCCGATTCTGGATATAATATCTCACCTGCCTGGAGATTCTTTGATGGACTTTCTCAATTCAGAATTAACCACTTGGTTTCTCTAATTCTGATGATGGCATGGGACAACTCCTTTTCCTCAGATGTTGTACAGATGCTCACAACTACCCAGAAATAACAACTCGGAGAGAAGGCATGGCATTCTTGAAAAACACTACCTACTACTATAAACAGACAGCTCTACACCCAGTATGCAACCTTGCCAAGCAAGCTATACACCATCATTGAAGTCACTTGATGAATTCATACCAAGCCTCACTAATAAAATCACCAAAAAACTTCTGGAAAGAGGTTAGTCCTCCTATAGGATGGAAGAACCTTTCCTCTATGAATTCCACAACCTCTCAACTTTCTGCTTCTAATTTCATTTCTCTTTTCAGCAATCTTCCCAGCCCCTTCTATAGCCATTCCCAAACTGCATCTGACATTCCCACCTTATCTTCATACATCCCTACATTCTACTTCCAACTGTCATATCCAAGGACATCTACCCTCTGCTTGAACAGATTAAACTTGATAGCCCCGATACTGGCAGCCTTCACCCATGGTTTATTTATCACTGTAGAGACAGCATTATTGCCCTGCTGAATCACATCAACAACCTGTGTATTATACTTAATATCATATCTAATATCTGGAAGAATGCCATTGTAAAATCACTCCCTAAGAAACATAATTCCTCTGGTCCAGTAGACTTTCAAACCATTTCTATTCTCCCTACCCTAATAAATATTCTGGAAAAATTAATTACTTTACAACTCACTGAATACATTAACCAATGCCACCTTCTCTCTCAAAAGCAGCATTATATCCACAGGTGTCTGAATACACAATGACAACATTCATATTGGAATGGACAAAGTTTTAATTACTGGAGAAATTTTTATTGACCTCACCAGAGCCTTTAATATTGTTGCTCACTCAGTTTTCCTAGACCATTTTACTGAAATAAGAGTTAGTGATGACACGCTTCCCTGGTTAAAAAACTACCTCTCTAACTACCACTTCATAGTTAATTTATGTTCATCAGTCTCTACATCAGTCCCTCTGAAGAAAGGTGTACCGCAAGGATCGATTCTGGCACCTCTCCTATTTTCTGTCCACATTAACAAACTTTCTTTTGACTTACTCCATCTTCCTCTCCTGCTTTATGCTGATGACATGACTTATTCTGCTCTGACCATTCTGTCTCTTCTCTTAAACTTGAACTTCAGGCTGATTTTCATGTCCTTACTGAATGGGTCAGTGATAAAGAATTACTACTAAAATCCTCTAAAACAAAAATAATGCTTTTTGGTAGTAGACAAAACCTCACCTCTATCTCCAGGCTTCCAAAAACCCTTGATTGTCTTAATAACACTATTGAAAATGTCACTTCATTCAAATACCTAGAGATTTGGTTTGACCCCTTCTTAAATTTCTAACTCAACCTGTACTACACACACACACACACACACACACACACACACACACACACACACACACACACACACACACACACACACACACACACACACACACAAAAATCAACCTTTCTGGGCTAATAGGATTTCCCCTTTTTTATCCAGACCATGTAGAAATACCATAGTTAAAGGTATCTTACTGGCTCGGCTAGAATACTGTCCAGGGGTGGCTTATGCTGTTGGACTGCAGTACTGCAGCCCACCCCCAGCTGTAAAACAAAAAATAAAATAAAAGAGAAACTAATAAAAGAAAAGAAAAGAAAAACTAATAAAAGAAAAACAAATGCAAGTCACGGAACATCGCGCATGCACACTCGTGGCATTTCCTGATATCCGGACTGCTGGTGAACCAGTCTGGAGCATGCACGCAGAATCCAGACTGTCTCACCAGCAGTCTGGATTAGGAGGAGAGCATTCAGCAGCACTATCCCAGAAGTCTACGCAGTTACAACTGCATAGACTGGAAGGGGATCAGACTGCAATGTCCACAGGCTGGGTAGCACCCAGCTTGCTCTGCTCTCACGGGAAGGACTGCTCTGCTCTTGTTGCGGGCTTTTGGATGGTACAGACTTGCTCTCATTGGGCTAAGGAAGGACTACAGTGGACTTTGGAGTTTACTAAGGAAAAGGGCTGCCTGTTTTATGGACTTTAAGGTATGGAACTGCAAGGAAGGAATTTAGTGTGTGTGGAATTTAAGGTAATGAACTGCAAGGAAGGAATTTGGTGTGTGTGGAATTTAAGGTATGGAACTGCAAGGAAGGTGTGTGTGTGTGTGTGTGCGTGTGTGTGTGTGTGTGTGTGTGTGTGTGTGTAAAATGCCCCAGTTGCTATATGGTGACTAGAGAATGCCACAGGCTTGAACTCCGTACCTTGGGCCCATGTGGCAAGAGCCTGAATTCCCTACTCACCACTATTTGTAAAAAAAAAAAATGCAGATTTTTGGCTCATATTTGTTCTGTTATTTTCTGTTCCTCATAAAATCTGTGGTTTCTGTATTTTTGTCTCTACACAGTCAGTAGTGCAGTGGTAGCATTGTGGCCTGACAGCTACAGGTTCTCTGGTTTGATTCTTGGCTGGGGTGCCTTCTGTGTGGAGTCTGCATGCCCTCCCTGCATTTGTGTGGATTTCCTCTGGGTGCTCTAGTATCCTTCCATTTTACAAAGACGTGTCTGGAGTGTTTCTCCCTGGGCCTCTGCTGAAAATTGGCTTTTGTTCCAAGTCAGACTTTCCTGGTTAACAAATGTTAAATAAATAAAATGACAAGCATTTGAATTTCAGACTTCATATTCTTCAGAAAGTACATGGTAACACAAAACCTTTTATTCTAGCAATTTTCTAAGTTTATAAGATGGATATTTGAAAATTTTTTTTTATGCTAAGGTTGAGAGCTATGGTAAGAACTGAATTCGCTGAATATATTTGGGGGCTGGATCCCCCCATTACTGGCTTTGTCCAGGTGGTTTTTGCTAAGAGATTGAGAGTTATGGTGAGAACTGAATTCACTGAATATGTTTGGGTGCTGTAGTCCCCCATTATTGGCTTTGTTCAGGTGTTTTGTGCTAAGAGGTTGACAGCTATGGTGAGAACTGAATTCACTAAATGGTAACCATTTAAGTTTCAGTCTTCTTCGCTTTCATAAAACAGCTGATATGACATAGTGGTATGTCACTCTGACTGTTTTGCACAGGGTCCTGGGTTCAAGACTTGGCAATGAAATGTATCATGGTAACACAGCATTTTATTCTAGCAACTTTCCAACATTATACAATCAATGTTTAAAATGTGTCCCTAGTTTTTGGGCTTTTGTCCCCCACAAATAAATTTTGGCTTTTTCCAGATTTCTTGTGCTGCAAAGTTCAGAGATACAGCTGAGTATTGAGTAGATTTTACAAGGAGCTGAGAGCTGCAGGGGAGCAAAAGTTTAGTGCTGCTTATGATGAGTCTGCTTGCATTGTTAATAGCACAACATGTAATTTACTTGCTTTTGATGCAGAAGGCTGTGGGTTCTACTCCCACAGTAGGTAGATGCATTGCTGATACTGTACTGTGTTGCAAAGGGGGTGGATGCTGCAGTCCATTTTGGCGAAGCTACCTAGTAACTATGAACCTGTTATCAGTTTGCCATCTATTCCTTATTGCAATATTACTAGCTTATCATTTTTTTTAGTGTAACATAGGCAATTTATTCCTCAAGGGCAACAGACACTTTATTTGTAGATGAAACAATGAAATATAAAGTTGTTTGCTAGCAGCAACCTCTTCATTAGTTACAGATATCTTCATTGTGGAATTATTTATATGACTTTTACTTCTTCAGAGATTGTGCATATTTACTGATACTGGTGGACTGTAGCAGTATGAGTAGACTTTTATGATGGAAATGTTCTGAATTGGGCAGTTTTGTCATTATTGGTGCATGTATTTTGTTTCACGGTTTACTGGAAAAATGTTCAAAACAATAAATTTAAAACGCCCTCTAAAGCTGTACTGTATTGTACAAGAAATATAATTTAATACAGTCAGGAAGGTGTATGAAAGAGCATGTGCATGTTACGTGTGCAAGGGGCCTGTAATTTGAAAACAGCCCAAAGTTAATCTTTATCTGCACTGGCAAAATGTATTTTCTTTGAATGTGGGTTTCAGTGCTGTTTCAATGAATGTGAGTTTCAAGGGGAGAGGAGTTTTAATGCTAAGTCTGTTTTCATTGTGAGACTGCATTGCTTTATTTAGCAGATAACTATCAGTGTTTGTGCTGTAAAATGCAAAATAAAATGTTCAAATGAAGTCCAAATCTTCGCAGAAGTAAAGTAGTATGCACATTAGTGTTTATGGTAAATGGAGTGAAATAGCCAAGTAATGGTTCATTGGAATGGCTGCAGGAGGGAGGCTCCATTCGATCATGATTTTGTGAGGGTGGAAGGGCGGCAAACTCAAAGACAGCCCTGGCTGAACTATATCTCTCAACTGTCCAGATTTTTGCAGAATGAATAGATTTTTGCTTCTTATTTTTGGTTTGTTGCTCATAAAATTTGTGGTTTTCTGGCAAATCATTTAGGAATTAAGTCACTAAATAATGACAGATACTGAGTTTCAGACCTGATAATCTTCAGAAAAATGCATACAAAAGCAAGACCTGTTATTTTATCAACTGTCTCAGTTTATACAAGAGCAATTTTTAGTGCTCTTTATATGTTCTCCCAATATATTTGGCCTTGTCCAGATTTCCTGCATTAACAGGTTGAGAGGGACGTGCAAATAAATTGCTTTATAGAATTAGGCATATCCAAACCTCTCAACTGTCCCCAATTTTGGCTCAAAATGTTGCTCTTCCCCTAATAATCCCTCCGCAAAATGGCAATTTTGGAAGAAAATGTGGAGGGTTTACAATTAATATATAACTTTAATAATCAGAGTTATAGATTACTTTTATTTCAGAAATGCATGTAGATTCTTTTATTTTGTCAACTGCTGAAGTTAGCAGTACTAATATTAAAAAGTGTCCCTTCTTTGACAAGTTCCCAGCTGTATTGTGTGGCTATTTTATATTTTTGCATCACATTTTTGGTCTGTTTTTCATAAAATTGTGTTTTTTGGCAAATTAGTGGCAAATCATTAAAGAATGAAGTTAGAAAATAATGGCAGACATTTGAGTTTCAGATTTCATACCATTCAGAAAATTCATACTAATGCAAGATCTACTATTCTATTATCTTTCTAAGTTTATAAGAGCAATATTTAAAAAGTGTCCTTATTTTGGGCCTTTGTCTCACTTCTATGTATGGTTTTGTCCAGATTTTTTGCACTGAGGTTGAGAGGTATGACAAATGTGTCAGGGTCATCACAGTCAGCCAGAGACATTTCAAATTGTGACATACTTGTTGCACCCCACTCCCCCATGTAGTGACTCTGGATGTGTCCAAGCAAGCCAAGGAGCAGTTATGCAGTGTAAATGTGCAGAGTATCCCCCCATCCAAGGTAGACACAAGTACTACAGTGGCTTTTCATCTGCCCTTGATTTTGCAGAATGTTCTGGTTTCTGTCATATTTTTATACTGTTGATTTATGCATATTGTTATTCAGAACGTGCCTGTTGCTCTGTGTTTAAGTGGCAATGCTTTAATGATCATCAGGTAAGCTTGTCTGAGATTGTAAGATGCAAGTAAGCTTTAATAAGCATACTGTTAAATAATTGCCAACATTGAAACCTTTGTATTGTTGCCATGTAGATAATACTTACATAACTAGATAACGTATAAGCCTTGGGTATTCAAATGCATATGACAGTATTTGTAATAAAGGACAGGATTACATTATTTAAAGAAGCTCATTACATTTGTTGGAGACTTGTCATCTTTGCAGGCTTTACCTGTAAACTAAACAGAATGCCAATCTATTGTGTGTGGTCCATACACTGTGCAGTAATGCTTTAAGCAATGTATCTTGAGCTTGTTTCTTGTTTGCTTTTCATTTTTTACTTTGATCATGTTTTCCTCATGAAACAAGTAGATAGTTGTTGTCAGGCAGCAGGTCTTTTTTGGATAAGAAACATTTTTACAAGTGGGGGTATCACAGAGATTGCTACTTTCAGCATGCTACTTGGTACTTTAATAAAGCTGAATATAAATTATAATTAGAACTCCAGTACAAGGAGAAGTGGTTTGAGTTGAGTGCTGCTTGTTTTTCGTATACTTGATTTTGACTGGCATTCCAGTAATGTATTTAAAAAATAATTTATTTTTCATGCTTCACAACCTTTTTGTTTCCATCTAGATATTAAGTAAGCTGTTATGCAGCCAATGCATTGAAATATTTTTTTTTCTTCTACACTTCATTTTGTCTTGATTGAACTCTCATAATGATGGTTTGGCACCCAGGGAAGCATATTTAATTAAAGTTACAGTTTTTGTGGTTTAGAGCATAGCTCCTCCCCTTTCTAGTTGGCCACATCCCTTCCCATTGACCCCATCCATTCAGCTGTCTCCTGCAGCCCCCCTTTGATTTGAAGTCACCAACCGCCACTGAACTGTCTCTCACTGATTGCTGCAGCTTCTAAAAGAAATGTATCCACCATTCAGTCAATTTCAAATGCCATTTGCAGGTTCATCACTGTCTCCCCAAGAAATGAACACCACTGCAGAACCATTGAAAAAGCTAACTGACTACATGTGAAACCATGTGCTAACTTTCTATTTGCCTCTCAACTAAACTTATCAAGATTGATGCCTTCCCTCCACTAGCTTTCAGACTATTCAGATGCACCAACATACAACCTTAGACATCTTAACCACTCATGTTCTCTCCTCCAAACCCCACAAATTAAGCTTCACTGCACAGATCATACTTTCTTAGTTCAAACTGTGGGAATCTCTCCGTTCTTAAAGGTCATTCCTCTTACCCCATTTTCCATTCACAAATAAGAGCACATTTCAAGGCTGTAGAAAAATGCCATTGCTATCTCTCTCTCTGGTCGTATAATTTTGCCTGTTCATTCCCTTCCTCTGTCTTCATACCTTGCTGTGACTCTTTTTTTTTTTTTATTTTTTATTGTGATTCTTTCAGCATGCCACCTCTGATTTTCTCTCTATATAATGTATGAATATATTGTGTTTTTTTCATTCACTCTGTATATAATGTTATTTATCTGTTGCCTTTGTGCCCTTAAGCCGACTATGATATTTACTTTTTATAATATAATATATGCATATTTTGCATTTTGTGATTCATCCTATGTATAATGTTACAAAACTGTTGTGTGGCTATTGTGTTTTCCCCAGGCTGAGACTAAAATGGGTCCAATGGAATCAGTGCTCTATCCAGTCAACAAAATCAAAATAAAATAAAAATAAAGTAAATCATTTACCTTGAGGTTATACAGCAGTAAATGGAAAAGGTTTACTGTATGAACCGAGTCTCAAAACATAGACCCTGTTACAGCCCTGATAGCAGACATTCTACACTTATCTTTCATGGTTTAAGTAGGCTGTAGCATCTTGTACCATAAAGGTTTAGTTAGCCTCTATCTCCTCTTTCCATGTCAGATTTCAAGACTGATCCTTGGCTCCTCGTATGTTGTGCCAAGCCCTTCTCAAGGTGTTATTTCATTTAATGCTTCATATCAAGGATTCAGTTCCCCCCACAGGACTTAAATCTACTATTAGAAGCCGTGACTAAGCCTTCATTCATTGGATTTGAAGTTCTTGTCATGGAAAACAGCATTGTTAGTGGAGGTCATGTCAACCAAAAAGACTATCTGAACTCCATGCTGTGTCTCCATATGTAATTTTTCATAATGATACGGTTACTCTCAGAACTAACCCTACCTTTCTTCCAAAAGTAGCTTCTGAGAATAACTGTTTTCAACCTATCCACTTGCCTATGTTTTTTTCAAATTATCAAAATAGAGGAGAATACATCCTGCACATAGACGTTCATAGGCAACTTTGTATTTATTTGCACAGAACTGTTTCCTTCTGAAGGGATGAAGTTATTTGCTTCTTTTGCCCAAAGTTGACTGGGCAAGAAGGTTTCCAAAGTCTCCCTGTCACAATGGATGTTGGATTGTGTTTTCTTTATACCTACAAGAATAAGTCATTAGTGAATAAGCCCAAAGTCCACTCTAACAGAACAGTTTTTGCAGCTGCAGTCTTTTTCAACTCATGATCCTTAGATTAAATTTCACAAGTAGTCTCTTGGTCTTCAACCCGTACATTTATCAAGCACTACAAATCTGACTATTTTTTAGGGCCAGGACATCCTTTGGGGCTTTGATCCTGACAAGTCTTTTGTCTTTAAGTCACCCAGGAGTTCAGTAGCTGTGGATTCTGACCCATATGTTGCATTTGGATGGGCAGAATGAATAAGATATGAAAGTTATGTATTTACCATAATAAGAGATTCTTTCATTCCAGTCCATCTGATATAACAACCTGCCCTTATTTCGCTTGCTAGTATATCTATTGGAGAATCCTGTTCCTGAGTCAAAGGCAGTACAGATATGTTCCATCTGGGTGTAAAACTTGGTCTGAGTTAGTCTGGGGGGCAGGCATTATGGGACAGGAAAGTTTGGAAGGGCTCATCTCTGGAGTACCAAATTAGCTGGATTGGATCCAACCAGAGGATCAAGGCCCCGCAAGTTGTATCGGATAGATTGGAATGAAAGGATCTATCAATATGGTAAGTAGAATAACGTTTGTTTTTCATTGACTGTCACATGACTTTACAGTACTTTTAAACAGAAGTGCACTTTTGAGTTTGACAGTTTAAAAGTTGACTTAAACATTCTAAAAACATTTTTATGTGGAGAAACTGTGTTTAAATTACTTTTTGGGTTGGTAAAAGTGTAATAGACTGCTTTTTACTGTGTTTTATTGAGAAAAATGACCTTGTATTACTTTTTTAAGTTTTACCAGCGTGTCCTGCTTAGTTTCCCTGGAAAAGAAGTGCCACTTTCAGCTTGACTAAGTGTGACGTTGCCAGCCCAGCTATCTGGAATTTTGTAAATAATCATATGTCATTTGTGACTATTGATATGATTCATATGCTTGTCTTACAAATGTAAGAGAACTAACTGTATGTTATGCACTGAGCTTCAAGAATGTAACCACAGTGTACCCTACTGGAAAAGAACAGAAATGCATATAAACTATATACCTGTGCAAATGTATGTTTTAATAGTGTAAGCTGTAACATACAGAGTTAACTTGCAAAACTTCAAGAAAATAAGTTGGAATCAAAATGTTTTACGATTGTCTTATCTCTCAGTTTCAATGCAGCAAGCAGACCCAATGTCTAGAGCTAGTTTTTTCTATTGTCTTGAAAGTAATTTTAATTACTAGGTTTAAAATGTAAAGTGTTTTATTGCTTCCTAGCAGCTGCACATCAGAGAGATATTTACTTCTCACACAGAGATAATAAAATTCTGTTGGTATCTGTTAGCCTGGGAACTGAAGGCAGGTGACAAAGAGTGATGTCATCCAAGTTGACCCAGCAGTAATGTTTGATAGTAATTTAATAACTCTCTCAGAGAAAGACTGTGCATTTTGTATCTTGTCTTGGACCTAGAAACATCCATTCAACACTCCTGCCTGTGTTTTGCCCTGTAAGTAATATTTAGGCATAGTATTTCTTTTAGAGATAGATAAGAATATAGTAAAGATTAGATTAGATGTTTTCTGTATTAATTTGAGACTGTCCTGCAATGTTGTTTTAAAATATTTCCTGTGATTCTGAAATCTGAAGTTATTGTGTTATTTAAGTATTGTCTTGTTCTTTTATTATTTATTATTAAATATATTTAAACATATCTTTGTGGCTAATATTTGTGAGACATATTTAAGCTCTTAGTGCACTTGCATATGTATTTGGTGACACTGTACAGGTCACTCCTAAAATAGCCTAAGTCTTGGTCACACTTACCATTTGGATAATAGTAACATTACACAGCAGGAATGGTCACCCTTTGTAATGGCCTTTAAGTAGCTGATAAGTAGGGGTTGGTGGCAGTGATAACTACCTTATTGTCTGGGCAGAAGGAGGCATAGCTAGTAAACATGTGCCAGCCTTCCCCAGGTGTGTATGTGTTTGTATATAAATCAAATTTCAAAGTGTGTGTGTGCGTGTGTGTATGGGAACTACTTAGGCAGGGACATGAAGCGCTGGTTGGACATAGTGGGTGCTGGAGGTCTTGGCTTGACCCCTGAGCTGAGATCTTAACCCTATAGCTGTGCCAGTGGGGAGTCTTATTGGGGATCTGGAGAAAGAGGGAGAAAACAGCCCCCAGACTGACTGTGATCTCTGTGTGCTCTTAAGAAAAACTGTACTTTACTCTGTGTGTACTTGTCATCCTTCCATTGTGTACGTCCCTCACTGTTGCCAGTGGTGAGGATTGAGGCTCCTTGATTACTGGGCCAATGTTGAGTCCCAGCTCCATTTACATCGCAGAATAAGTGAGGCAGGTCAGTATTTGGATTACTCGCCATGAAACAAGAACTCAGTTGGAGGTTATTTATTTGATTGATCTTATTTGTGATAATTGTTTTATTGTTTAATTGTTGTGGGTATACAGGGAGGTGGTGATTTTTGTAATGATGTACTCCTTGAAGACTTGTGTTGCCGAGACATCAGTGGAATAAACTTGTGGATTTTACAGCCTTGTGGTCTTTATTCTTATTCTGGTGTTTTCCTACCATGGTTTACTAATGGTTCTCATTCCTGTCAGACACAACAAGCTGCAGGCAGCTTGGGAGGGACCCTACAAGGTGATAAGGAAGGTCAGTGATGTTAACTACATGGTAGAACTGCTAGGCAGGGGGCAGGGGCACAAATTGAACCATGTTAACATGATGAAGCCTTACCATGATAGGGAGGCCCTTGTGCTGAGTATTTACAGTGGATGGGAAGAAGAGTCTGAGGGGAATCTAGAGACTGATCTCCTCAGTGAAGCTCGGACCGACACCTCAGTGGAAGGGGTAGCAATGTCCCAGCAGTTATCCCCTACCCAAGTTCGAGCAGTGTTACAGGAGTTTGTGGGCATATTCACTGGGAAACCAGGGTGCACCCACCTGGTGCAGCACCATGTGGATACAGAACACCAAAGGCCTATTAAGCAGGCCCCTTACATGGTGCCTGAGAGAGTCAAACAGACTTTGAGGGAGGAGATACAGGAAATATTGGAACTAGGGGTAATTCAGGAGTCCACCATCTCTGGGCCTCCCCACTGGTGCTGGTCCCAAAGAAGGATGGCAGCACCAGCTTCTGTGTGGACTACAGGAATTTAAATAGTCATACAGAGTCAGTTGTTTACCCCATGCCTAGGATAGATTAAGCCATACAGCAGCTGGGTGGGGCTTAGTATCTTACCACCACCGATCTTACCAAGGGTTGCTGGCAGGTGCCCTTGACTCCCAGTGCTAGAGAGAGGTTAGCCTTTGTGACTCCTTTTGGCTTGTATGAGTTCACAAAGATGCCTTTTGGGATGTAAAATGCCCCAGTGACTTTCTAGAGGCTGGTAGATCATATCCTAGTAGGAGCAGGAGATTTTGCCCTTGCTTACCTAGATGATATTTCCATCTACAGCTATTCTTGGCAAGAGCACCTTCAGCATGTTAGGGAAGTGCTGGGCAGACTGCAGAGGGCAGGGTTGACCATTAAGCCCAGCAAATATCAGGTGGGTATGGCAGAGGTCTCCTACCTGGGACATAGAGTGGGAAGTGGTAAGATCAGGCCAGAACCCACCAAAGTGGAAGCCATTCAGGCATGGCCTGCCCCTGTTACCAAACTGCAGGTGAGAGCATTCTTAGTGACAGCAGGGTACTACAGAAAGTTCATCCCCATTATAGTACCATAGCTGCTCCTCACACAAACCTGACAAGGAAAACTGTCCAGATAGGGTAGTGTGGACCCCAGCATGTGAGCAGGCATTCCAGAAGCTTAAAGGAGCTTTTGGAGGACCCCCTGTGGGAGCCAGTTCAGATTACAGCAAACAATTTGTTGTGCAGGTGGATGCTTCAAACCATGGGGTGGGGGCTGTACTTAGCCAGGTTTCCTCAGAGGGAGAAGTGCACCCAGTGGTATATCTCAGTTGTAGGCTCCAAGCCAGGGAGGAATGCTATGCAGCTGTAGAAATGGAATGCCTAGCCATAGTGTGAGCACAGCAGAAACTTTAGCGTTATCTGTATGGAAGGAAATTCACAGTAGTTACAGACCTCAATCCCTAACATGGCTACATTGAGCCAGCCAACAAAATGCCAAGTTACTAACATGGAGCCTAGGGTTACAAGCATATGACATGACAGTGCAGCACCACAGTGGGATTATCTATGCCAATGCAGATGGGCTGTCAAGACAGGGAATGGGGTAAGGTATTCCCAGATAGGCTCAACCCTCTCAAGCAATGTTTCTCAAGGAGCAAATAAAAAACTAGCTTAAGGTTTCTCGGGGGGATTGTGACATTTTCAGCCCAGCTATCTGGAATTTTGTAAATAATCATATGTCATTTGTGAATATTAATATGATTCATATGCTTGTCTTACAAATGTAAGAGAACTATGTGTTATGTACTGAGTTTCAAGAATATAACGGCAGTGTGCCCTACTGGAAAAGAACAGAAATGTATATAAACTATATACCTGTGCAAATGTATGTTTTAATAGTAGAAGCCGGAACATACAGGGTTAATTTGCAAAACTTCAAGAAAATAAGTTGGAATAAAAATGTTTTATGATTATGTTATCTCTCAGTTTCAATGCAGCAAGCAGACACAATGTCTAGGGATGGAAGTTTTTCTATTCTCTTGAAAGTAATTTTAATTACTAGGTTTAGAATGTAAAGTGTTTTATTGCTACCTAGCAGCTGCACATCGGAGAGATATTTACGTCTCACACAGAGATGATAAAATTTTATTGGTATCTGTTAGTCTGGGAACTGAAGGCAGGTGACAAAGAGTGATGTCATCCAAGTTGACCCAGCAGTAATGTTTGATAGTAATTTAAGAACTCTCTCAGAGAAAGACTGTGCATTTTGTATCTTGTCTTGGACCTAGAAACATCCATTCAGCACTTCTGCCTGTGTGTTGCTCTGTAAGTAAGATTTAGGCATAGTATTTCTTTTAGAGATAGATAGGAATATAGTAAACATTAGTTTTGTTTTCATGTTTCATGTTTTCTGTATTCATTTGAGACTGTCCTGCAATGTTGTTTTAAAATATTTCCTGTGATTCTGAACTCTGCATTTACTGTGTTGTTTTGAGTATTGTCTTTTTTTGTTATTTATTATTAAATATATTTAAATCTATCTTTGTGGCTGGTATTTATGAGACATATTTAAGCTCTGAGAGTACTTGCATATGTATTTGGTGACACTGTACAGGCCACTCCTAAATAGCCTAAGTCTTGGTCACACTTACCATTTGGAGAATAGTAACATTGCACGGTAGGATTGGTCACCCTTTGTAAAGGCCTTTAAGTAGCTGATAAGTAGGAGTTGGTGGCAGTAATAATTACCTTATAGTCTGGTCAGAAGGGGGCATAGCTAGTAAACCTATGCCAGCCTTCCCCCACATGTGTGTATTAATCAAATCTCAAAGTGTGTGTGTATGTCAGCTACTTGGGCAGGGACATGAAGCATTGGTTAGACAGAGAAGGTGCTGTAGGTCTTGGATTGACCCCTCAGCTGAGATCTTAACCCTACAGCTCTGCTAGTGGGGAGTCTTATTAAGGATCTGGATAAAGAGGAAGAAACCACCCCTCAGACTAACTGTGACCTCTGTGTGCTCTTAAGGGAAATTGTACTTTACTGTGTGTGTACTTGTCATCCTCCCATTGTGTACGCCCCTCACTGTTGCCAGTGGTGAGGATTGAGGCTCCTTGATTACTGGGCCAGTGCAGGGATGTCACACTATGGAATAAAATATATGTCCCATGGTCAATCTTTCTTCTAGTCATAGAAAGAAAAAGTTAACTAAACAGCCTTTGCCATTACAGCAGGCCAGCAATTTGCCTCATATGGGGATGGGTGACTTTACTGTGGCTAAAGCTGGTTCCTCAGATCTCACATATTTTTCCCCAAATCCTTTTAGTGTTGCCCATACAGCCACTATGGACTGGGGGTTAGCCTTGTCTTCTGTGACTGTCGGGGTCCTCTCAATGGACAAGGAGAGCAACTTTTGCCAGTGTTGGGAAAAGGGGCAGGGAAAATGCCTCTGCTTAGCAAGAATTTTGTGCTCATCCCTGGGGAAGCTGTTGCTGCTATTAATAACCCTGTTTGTTCTACTGTTCTTGTCAAAAAGAAAAGAAAACTAAACATGTATCTTCTCCTGATTCAGTTTACTGGACAGGAATAGTTTATTAAGTGTGACTCAGTGTCTTGTTCAGGCTATTGACCTTTCTTGCCAGGTGGTTTCTAGTAAAAGAAAAATGGATTCCTCTTTTCCTAAATTGATTCAAGATACTGAATTTGAAGAAGAATGTGATGGGAGAAATTCAGTTTTTTCACCTCAGATTTCTGATTTAGACTCAGAGGAATGCATGTGATTTGTATCCACTGTCAAGGATGTTCTTTCTCAGAATATTTCCAGAATGTGCCATTGTTTTCAGTGCATGAACACTGGGTTCTTTCTTCCCACAGAATTGAATTGTTACATTTGGAATTCCTAGAACATCATCTCATCCCCACTGTGGAGTTAGCATTAGAGGATGTGTTTGTCACAGCATGTGGTTTCCCTGATAGCCAGCTCGCTGCACCTAAGAAAGCAGATAGAATGTACAAAGCTCCTCAGCCTTTCAAATTTCTATACATTCACTCCAGATTTGACTCAGCAGCTGTAGCTTTAGTTAACCCAGCTGATGCCCAGCATTTTAATGGTAATCCTTCTCCTTCTAACAAGGATTTTAAAACACTTGATACATCTGGGAAAAAAGAGTATGCTTCAGCAACTTTATTTTTTTTTTTTTAATTTTGAATGGTCAGACTCATATGTTGAAAGTTTATTCTTAATAATTGTGAAAGTGTGTGGAATATTATATCTGCAGTTCCTCCCTTTGAGAAAAAATCTGCTTTGTGTGGATTAGTTAGTTTTATTTCTCAGGCCATTACTCATTGATTTAAGTTTGTGTATGTCTCTATAGATACTGCATTCAAAGTTGTTGCCACTGGTACTCTGTTGAGATTTGCCTAACTCCCATTGGTTGTAAAAAATGAGATTTCAAATTCACCTTTGGATAGATATTTAGCTTTTGGACCTTCTGCTGCAGAGGTTATCAAAGTGTGATGAGAGGGGTAAGCTGATATAGAGAATCTCTCAGATTTTTAGCCTTCCTTTTCTACATTATCCAAGGGATTTTCTGCTCCCTTGTCCAATTTTGGTAAGAAACAAATCAAACAGTCGGAACATAATGCTGGTAAGCAGATGTGTAAAAAAAAAAAACAATGGTAGGAGGTTCCAAAAAAGAAAGCAGGACCACTCAGAACAAAATACAGTCAAATAAGCCAGAATGACTATGTGAGGGACCTTCCTGGCAGTCTCTTATTCTTTCCAGATAGTCTGAATCTCCATTTCTGTCTTTGGCAACAGATTGTTTCAGACAAATGGGTTCTGACACTGATTTAACATGGTTACAGTTGTTAGTGGAAAGAAACCCCTCCTTCCCAGGGAATTATACAGCACCCATAAGATCAACCCCCTCTGTTCCCTCCTGTCCTACAGCACATGCTTTCTCAGTGGGCAATTCCTCTTTCGCAACTGGGAAGAGGTTTGTTACTAAAAAATGTTTTTGGTGCAAAAGAAAGAAAATGCCTGAAGACCAGTTCTGGAGCTTTCTTTATTAAACCCAAGTTCAAAATACTTTCACTTCACAACCTGTTTCCTATTTTCCTCATTTGAGTTTTTCTGGTAACCTTAGATTTAAAAGATGCTTATCATCAGATTCCTTTCAATCCAGACATCAGACATTCCTTTATTTGTCTGGGTCACAGTTTCAGTTCTCTGCCTTACCCTTTCCAGTTATAGCACATTGTAGGCTATGGGGTATCCACATTTTTTATTATTTAAACGACTTGCTTATCTTTGCAGTCTTTTTCAAAGTTTCAGGAATTTCTCTTACTTGGGTGAGAGATCTTCTACATAGGCTGGGGATCTAGTAAAACATTAAAAGATCTTGTTTGGACTCCACACATGATTGTGTTACCTGGGTATCTGCAAGACACCTCAGTACAAAGAGCTTTTCTTCTACATGAGAAAAAATAGAACCTTTTCTATTCCAGATGTTTTCCACTCAGACTTCTGTCACTGTGAGGGAATACCTCTGGATTCTGGATCTCTTGGCCTCTATGATTCTCATGATACCTCTGGCAAGACACCATATGAGAAACGTGCAATAGTATTTGAAGTCTGTTTAGTTTTAGCACCAACTCCCACTATCTTTTCAGATTCCAGTTCTACTGTTTGTGATAAGCGACATCTCTTGGTGGAGACATCAAGTATCCCTGAATCCAGGTCTCCCCTTTTCCTCTCCTGTTTGAAAGCAGTCATCACCACAGACACCACATACTTTGCTTGGGGAGCAGTGTCAAGGGGGATACAAGTGCAAGGTATCTGGGACAGCAAAGACAGACACAAGCAGTGCAGACAAGTAATGTTAGCATGGCTTATAGCTTTACAGCATAATCTCTCTCTACAGGCTTCCTACATTCCATCAGAGCAAAATTTTGAGGCAGCCAAGCTAATTAGGACAAAGACATACCCTTATGAATGGAAACTAGATGTTAAGTTGTCTTTCTCGCCTTTGTTTTTGCTGGTGATCGGCTCCGACTCGGCCATCTTCAATAGCTCGAGAGCTGTTTACTGGCTTGAGGCTACCCCTTATCCCATAATGCCTAGTAATAGCTACCCAGATCTCGTTTGCCACTTCAGCTGCGAGGTGTCGTTTTTCTGGCTCAGGCTTGTATAGAGTTTTTTGTGTAACTTTTTCACTAGAATTTTACTTTTCTAGTATTTTATTATTAGCGATAGTTTTGTTTCTGTGATAGATAATTGTTAGTTTATAGTATCCCTCTTTTTTGTAGAACATATTTAACTTAGAGAGTTCTCCCCCACTCCTCCCCCCTACCTTCTTGTCAGGTTAGCCATTTAAGTTAGAGGCTTTCCTTCTGCTTTTTTCTTATAGGTTAGCCATTTAAGTTAGAGGCTTTCCTATTATCTTAAAAAAAAAAAATAAAAAAAAAAATCCTTTAGCTATATAGTCTTTCTAGTAGGTGTGTTTTTTGTAGACTGTATATTGCTTACTGTTATTGTTGTTATAACTGGTTTTCTTTTTACTGTTAAGAATGTCAAAGGAATCCAAGGTTTCTGGGTTCAAGAAGTGTGACTCATGCTGTCAGAAAATGTCTCTGACAGATGGGCACACTTCTTGCGTCTATTGTTTAGGCACTGTGCACCTGCAGGGCTCTTGTTCTATTTGCCATGCCTTTAGTCCAAGAGTCCTGCAGGAGCGTAAGAATAAGCTGATTCTTAGGGGTCTTTTAAAACCCCAGGATTCACCGGCCAAGAGCTCACAGCCAGTGAAATCCCCTAAATCCACTAAGCCGTCGGCTCCAAGTTTGGAGCCGTCTTCGGTCCAGGATTTACCTTCTACGTCGGTTCTGGCTGGCACCAACAAGACAATCTCCCCATCGGTTCCATCAGAGGCTTTGGAGCCATCGCGGAACCACAAGAGGCTGAGATCCCCTTCACTAGAGTTGGTGCATTCGGCTCCTCAGTCTCCTTTACTTCAGAGCGAGTGTAGTCACCGATCCTCTCACTTCTCTCGATCCTCTAGACTGTCGGATCATGATGTGGAGAGAGTGGTCAGTAGGTTGCTAAAGTCGCAGGCACTAGCTAAATTGTTGTCCAGCCCTCCTCAACAGGTATTGGCTCCGTCCACTTCTTTCGATGTTCCTCCTCCGACTCCAATTAGTTCAGAGCCGGAGTTCATTGGGGTTCGAGTAGTGGAACCGTCAGCTCCGATAACTCTACCTCCTTCGGTTCCGACGTCAGCTCCGATCCCCTCGGTGGTACCTTCCATCGAGGGATCTGGGCACCAGGGCTCCCTCGTCGGCTCCGAGGGGACGAGTGGCATTGGATGCTTGGCCGACCCCGTTCTCCCTCTCGGAACTTCGGCGCAGGTGAGCTCGGCTCCAACATCGGCCTCAGAGCCGTCTCCCTCGGTGCGGAGAAAGATTCCTATTTCTTCGGAACCGGAGCTTTCTCTGCATCATGGCAGGGACGCCTTCAATGTCATGTGGAGTGTGCTGTCCCCTGAGTCAGCTCCACTATCAGCCTCACCGGCTCCATCCCCTGTAGTGCCTGTGCCAACCTCTGCTCCTCCTCCAGACCCTAAGCGTAGGGAACCGATGCTCCAGGACATCCCATTGGGTGTTTCCTCCTCTTCTGAGGCCTCTCCTGATCACTCAGAAGAGCCCCCTCAGAATAAAAAGTGTAAGAGGAAGCACATTGACTCCCCCGAGTCTGTCACTTCTGTTACAGACTTAGATGATTTGGAAGGGTCCCGAGATCCCCCTCTGAAAATGTTTCCTTCTCGGACATCCTAGAAATGCTTAAGCAGAGGGGAAACTGGAATCCCCTAGCCCCTTCTGAGGATGAGTCTGTATTTCTGGATGTCTTCAGTTCCCGACCTTCCACCTCCTGGGTGTTTCCACCTTTTGATCCACTTATGACAGTTGTGGCTCGAAAGGCTTGGTCATCTCCGGATGCAGTGGAACCAACTCCGAGGAGACCTAGTAAATTCATTACAGCACCCCAGGATAAGCAGTTCCTTTCAAATGGTGTCCCGGTTGATGCTATGGTGGTAGCAGCAGCCACCAAAAAAGAGTTAGCGGAGACCTCTTTGTCCTTCCATCCCCCTAACAAGGAGTCTAGGATGATGGACAGATATGGGAAGTGAATGTTTGCTTCAGCGACCTTCTCTATGAGGTCACTGAACTAACTGTGTCATTTCACCCGACTTCAAAGAGATCTCCTTAAAAAGCTCGGAGATACCCTCCAAGATCCAACAGCTGAGGGAGCACAAGCCAAGGTAGCTTCCCAGCTAGCGACACTTAATTCTGTTATTAACTCCTCCATGAGGCTCATTTCCTATGCAGCCGATGGGGCGAGTAAAGCCACAGGTACCGGGGTGGCCCTTAGTAGGCATGCTTGGATGCAGCTGTGTAACTTTGCAGAACCCTTTCGAGCGTCCTTTACCAACACTCCCTTTGATGGTTCCTTTCTTTTTGGACCACAGGTAAAAGACACTTTGACTAGGTGTGAGCAAGAAGGCAAGACTCTCTCTGCCATGGGAGTCCATTTTTTTCACTCCCTCTAGACCTTACCCCAAGGGTCAGAAGAGTGGGAAGATGTGGTTCCGTAAATCTCAGGGAACCTTGCCTAACACATGTAGTGATTTTTCCTCCAGAGGCAGAGGGGGAAACAATAATAATAGATGCCGCCCTCGTGGCAGAGGGGGTCCGCAGAACCAGGGCAACAGAGAATCCTTCTCTAATAAGCCCTTCCAGCATCCCTGAAGGGTTGCCCGGCTGCTCAACTCTGGAGGCAGTCGGGGGGAAGACTTTTGCTGTACCCAAAAGCCTGGCAAAGTTTAACACAAGACAGATGGGTATGGTCCGTTATATCCGGAGGTTACAAATTTCCCTTCCATCAACCCCTTTTACAGTCAAGGAAGACCCTTCCACATGTTCCACCCAATCTGAAGGAGCAAGCAGTAATAGAAGTTTCAGAACTGCTAGAAAAAAGAGCCATCCAGAAAGTCCCGGCAGACCAGCACGGATCCGGAACTTACTCAAGGTTCTTTTTAGTACCAAAAAAGACAGGAGACTGGAGACCAATTCTGGATCTCAGCAGACTAAACAGGTCTGTGCAAAGAACAAAGTTTCAGATGGTCACACTACAGTCCATTCTACCCTTTCTGGGTCAGGACAATTGGATGTGCTCGACAGATCTTCAGGACACGTATTACCATATAAAGATGGACAGGTGCTCCAGGAGATATCTTCGCTTCTGGCTGGGGGCCAGTCATTATCAGTTCAGAGCTCTGCCCTTTGGTCTCACCACAGCCCCCAGGGTGTTCACCAAATGTATGGCAGTGGTCTTGGCTCACCTGAGGCGTCAAGGATTCCAGGTGTTTCCGTATCTAGATGACTGGCTCCTTACTGCTACCACCAGGCATCAACTCATACAAGCACGGGACTACACAATCACAATCTGCTCCCAGCTCAGCATTACAATAAATTTCGAAAAATCTGCCTTGTTGCCCTGTCAATCTATCACTTACATAGGAGCAGACTTAGACAGAAGGGATATGTTTGTAAGGCTACCACTTGAAAGGGTGTCCGCAATCCATCAGCAGGTACAGGTTCTGATGCAGAGCAAAAGGATCCAAGTCAGGTACGTCCTTCAAACTCTGGGTTTCATGGCAGCAGCCATTCTCCTAATCCCACTGGCACGCTTTCATATGAGAATTCTTCAGTGGCTTCTGTTTATGCAGTGGTCTTTCCAAGAGCTACCCATAACCTACATGATCATGATCACGGATGCATGCAAAAGACATCTTTCATAGTGGATGGTCTCCCCACTAGTTACTCAGGGCAGACCTTTCATACAACCCCCTCCGGTAGCCACAGTGATGACAGACGCCTCCCTGATAGGGTGGGGGGGCATTATCTGGGCAGGACAGTCCAAGGCATGTGGCAACCTCACGAGTACCATCTGCACATAAATGTCCTGGAAATGAGAGCCGTGCTTCTGGCGTTGCAAGCCCTTCAAGGCTCTCTTCCTTCTGAGACCTTTGTTATTCAAATGGACAACATGTCAGTGGTGTGGTACATCAACAAGCAGGGCAGAACCAGGTCCTACCCCCTGTGTCGAGAAGCACTCAGACTTTGACAGTGGGCAATTTCCTCCCAACATTTTCTGATTGCGACACACATCCCCGGGAGATCCAACGTCATAGTGGACAGGCTCAGCAGAGCTATTCTCATGCCTCACGAGTGGTCTCTGAATCAGGAAGTAGCGAATCTTGTTTTCCGCAGATGGGGACAGCCTTGCTGCAATCTCTTTGCCACCCCCTTCAACAGCAAATGCAGCAACTACTTCTCCCTTCTTCCGCTTCCGGGTCACATACCCAGAGACGCTCTAGTCCACAATTGGCCCCAGGGACTTCTTTATGCCTTTCCTCCTTTCCCCCTGATACCCAAACTTATACAGAAAGCAATATTGTTGGGTTCCAAAATGATCCTCATTGCTCCTTACTAGCCTCGACAGATATGGTTCCCGTTCTGGCACCATTACCTTCTCGATCAACCCTGGACTCTGGACCCAATTCCAGACCTCCTGGTTCATCAGTCAGGCGGGTTGCATCAATCCCTCAAAACTCTCCAGCTCACAGCTTGGTTGCTCCACTTCCAACCTTAGCCAGGCTTCCCAGCATTTCTCCAGCAGTCCGTGACATTATCGTTTCTTCTCACAAGTCTACAAAGAGGAAAACTTATGCTAGCAAATGGAAACATTTTTTATTGTTGGGCAAAGACTAGGAATGTGGATCCCTTTCAAGCCCCAGTCCACGAAATCCTGGAATTCCTAACACAACTGTTTCACTCCGAGTCTGCTTCTTCTACGATCAGGGTACAAATGGCGGCCATTTCTAACTTTCATGTTGGTTTTTCAAACTCTAACATTATGTCTCATAAGCTCTGTAAAGCTTTTTTGAGAGGGACAACTCTTCTTAGGCCTCCAGTGAGAGATCCCCCTCCTCCTTGGGACCTTAATTTAGTCCTAACCTCCTTAATTCTGCCCCCTTTTGAACCAGCAGTGTCCTGCTCTATCAGGTTTCTATCTTGGAAGACACTCTTTCTGGAAGCTATTACTTCAGCCAGACACATCTCCAAACTTCAGGCGCTATGTGATCGTCCTCCATACTTGGTTTTTCATAAGGACAGGGTTGCTCTGAGGACTAATTCTTCGTTTCTCCCTAAAGTCTGCTCAGAAAACAATTTAAATCAATCTATAGATCTTCCTGTGTTTTTCCCTAATCATACCAATAAGGCAGAGTACAAACTACACCAATTGGACGTTCATAGGCAATTGTGTATTTACCTGCAGAGAACTAAAGAAGTAAGGAAGTCGGATCAACTATTCCTTTCTTATGCCTTGGGCAAACAAAGTCTCCCAGTTTCCAAGGTAACCTTGTCCAGATGGTTGTCACACACTATTTCTTTCATTTATCAGTTAAGGAACAAACAGTTACCTTTTAAACTGAAAGGTCATTCTACTAGGGCCTTGCCCACCTCTGTAGCCTTCCAGTCTAGGTTGCCCATGGATTCAATCTGTGCAGCTGCCACGTGGGCAGACCCTCATACCTTTATTTCTCATTACAAGTTGGATATGGTCTCCAGGAGCAGAGCTGACTTTGGTTCCACTGTTCTGAAGAGTCTGTTCCACTGAGCCACCCAGGATTTTAGGTGCTAGGGACGCTGTCCCAACCAGCAAGAATGAAGGCGAGATAGACAACATAACATAAAGAAGTTATGTACCTACCATAACGTTCCATGTTAGTTGTCTTCATCTCGCCTTCCTTCTTGCATCCCACCCTCCGTCCCCCTGTCCTAGCGGATCGAGAGGAGTTTTTCTGTTTCACTAGCTGTGTGTTCTCTTGTTTCCTCTATTGACATAGAGAATATGGCAGGTATAGTCAACTGATTTTTTGACTGTTGTATTCTGTTGTTATGTCTGGAGTTAGCTATTTCAAACGAGATCTGGGTAGCTATTGCTAGGCATTATGGGATAAGGGATAGCCTCGAGCCAGTAAACAGCTCTCGAGCTATTGAGGATGGCCGAGTCGGAGCCGAGGATCGGCTCCGATCCCAACCAGCAAGAAGGAAGGCGAGATGAAGACAACTAACATGGAACGTTATGGTAGGTACATAACTTCTTTATCGGGGGACTTCCAAGATTTGATCCATCTGTGTGGAGTTTCTCAAGAAGACATTTATGCTTCCTCTCTGAACAATTATATGGCAAAATTCTGCTCCAGGACTCCATGCAAGAAGGCCTGGAAGACAGATGCCTTTTTTTTTTTTTGCCTTGGAGAGGAATGTTCCTGTATGCTTTTACACCCTTCGCACTGATAACCAGGTTACTTCTGAAGACTCAGAAAGAATCCCCCAAGATCATTGTGGTGACTCCCTTCTGGCCAAGGCAATAGCGAATGTTAATCATTTCCATTACCTCATTGACATTTTCAGTTATCTATCTGCCAAGGTAAACCAGTACTGGCCAGATTTCAAAAGCTTAGATTCCCTTTCCTGTCCTCTGACAGCTTATTTACTGAACATATCTTAAGATGGAAGCCTTCAACTGAGACAAGAAGTGAGTGCTCAGTCTTTTTCTGCCATCCAATGAAGAAAGTCCTCTGACTCTTCACAGGATCCAGTGCTAAATTTTCCTTGCTTACTGCTTAGATAAGCTTCATTTGACGACATCTTCCTCTCATTTTTTTACTAAATTATCATTCTCTTTCAATTTTTTAATGTTAAGCATATATATATTTTAATATTTTATTTCTGTCGGTTTTTATATAATTCCTCTGTGAATTTCTGCTTGTAGCAGTGTTTATTTAGCTTCTATCTTTGACAAATACTTGTTTTTACTGTTTTTGAAATAACTTTCTGTATTTCTTTCAGAAGTGCAGTGTGTATATTTGCTGTTAGACACCAGACTTCTGTCTTTACTGTTGTTACTCTGCTTTATTTTCATCTTTTGACAAGAACATATTGCAGGATTTGGATTTTGTCAGCTTTAATGCATTATTTACTGTATGTTTGGCTCTGCTGTGTGTGCATTTTTTTAACACTGGATCATGATTTTACCCCAAATAAAGTTGTTTGACTCTACTGAAGAAATTGTATTCTCTATGACAAGAAATTATAGTTTAAATTGCCGTTAATATTATAATGCAGTTTAACATGGTTAAGGTGCGTGTAGCTAATTTTTAACTCTGTTTACATTGGTTGCTTTGATGTTTGGTCTTAGTGTACTATAAATTCTTTAACTTCTTTCATTTGCAAAAGAATTCTGAACACATTTCAAAGTGTTTTTTTTTTTTTGTGATAATAGCAGAGTTTGGCAGAGTTTAGTTGTGTGGAGACATGCTTATTGCTAGAAATTTTAAGTGCTTGTTGTGATACATTATCCAGTCTTGTCAGTTTATTATTCTAGATGGTGTTCTCTCCCCTGACTTGATGGATCTTAACTCTGGTATATCCTGTCAAATCCAGTTGCACCTAAAAGAAAAAGAATAAATAAATAAAAATATGCCTCAGCTTACAGTTAGAGATTGCTCGGCCAGCACCTATGGAATGATGGATAGGGACATCCTCCAGGACTGTTCCAGTATCTGATGCAGGTATGGGACACCCAAATCATTTAGGTGCAGGAGTAGTCTAGGGTAAGAGACCCCTTGCTACACATAATAATCTGCCTCCATATTTTATCTGGTTCTGAAGTTCACAAAAAAAAGAAACAGAAGCGTCATCATACAGCTGATAATCAATTTAAAGTTGCTTATAAGGATAGTGAGGTTTCCTTGGCTAATAGTGTTCTGCGGACAGCTAAATCTGATGGTTGTGTTCCCAAACATGGCTCTTCTGCTAGTTTGGCTACAGATATTTCTGAGGTTTCAGAGAATGATGAGGAATGGGATAAAGACAATGGTGATTTCTTAGATGACACTGAGTCCAGTCATCCTGATTCTTTAGAAGGTAAACCTAAGCTTAAGTCTAAACAAGTATTCACTTTTCCTCAGATGATTTCGATTTAGTGATGTTTTTGCTTGGGAGTAGTTGGGAACTACCCCAAAGCTAAGACCATCTAGACAATGAAATGACCAATTATTTGGCTATCCCCATTCTTTAACTAGCCTTAAAAGTTGTTTATAAAGCTGCGTGCATGACACTATAGTGTCTTTTGAAACAAACAATCTCTGTGGTATCTCTCGAAGTGTCACAAGCCCAGTATGTCAATACACTGGGTCCAACAACAAATAATGAAGAAACTTATCTGTGTGGAAGATCTAAGATTCCCTAGAGTTCCTTAGAGTTCAGGCACCTAATAAAAAATATACTGTGAATATCCCACCTAATAAAACGTGGTAGAAATACTTTATTTAAAAACTTTATAAACTATAAATAGAGAATACAATTCTAAAAACATGCTTCTGGAGCATTTCTCCCCAGGCCTCCACTGAAAACAGGATCTGTGGAACCTAGTCAGACTTTCCCGGTCAACAAATGTTAAATAAATAAATAAATAAATTCTCTAATGAAAGCAGGGGAGCACAAGCTAGTTCAAGTCGAATCATCTTTATTAAAAACACACAAGCAAGTGATCCAAATAGTAGTTGAAAAAACAGAATAAAGTGTAGTATCTATTCCAGCAGTCTCTAAAAAGATGTAGAGAAAATATAGGGTCTCATTGCCTGCTCAAATAAAAAGTTCTCTTGGCTTCATCTAATCCAATGCTTCCTGATAAAGAAGGAAAATCTTTAGATCTTCAGTGCAAAAGAATGTCTCTTTCTACTACTGTCACCTTTAGAATGTTAAATTATTAAGGCTTTATGTGGAAATTTATTTTATAGTGTGCATACAGTTTTGAGGATTTTGATGCATCATTACCTGCAGAGCATAAGTCTTATATGAATAAAAATGTTTCTAATTTGACTCATGTTTTGAAACATGCTTTTTGAGTTGTGGTTGAATGAGCAAGGTGCCGCCATACCAGAAAGGACAAACTAGTTTTAAAGGGGGCTCCTTCCCACTCAGACAGGGGCTTCCCCTATGTCTGTTTCACCTCCTAAAAAAGTGAAACCCAAAACTAAGAGTCAGGACATGGATAGAGAGGACAAAGAGAAGAGGGAGAAAGAGCGTAGCAAATCACCATCTAAGACTTCAAAGAAAAGGTGTCCAGAGCCAGCAACTTCTATTGGCCCCGACCCCAAAGTACCTAGAAGTTTGGAGCCGACACATTCTCAAGCCCAGTCTCTTTCACCTTGAATGAGTTACTCACTGGGACTGGTGAAGTCCAGACTCCAATCGCCCATACTCCAAGAGAGATGTCCTTCATTGATAGCGTCATCTACTCGGTCATCTAGAAGCCTGTCAGAACTTGATGTTGACAGGAGGATGAGGAAATTTCTAAGTGCACAGATGCAGCTTGAGGGTTTTACCAGCACTGTCCTTTTGGGAAGGTATCAAATGTTGGTCATTGTGCCCCTGCTTTACAAGAATCTGTACTGACCTGACCCTTGGATTCGGTTTTAACAGAGCCGATTAGAACCATAGTGCCTGTGCTGCTATCAGAGCCTCTTGTGTCTTCATTGCTGACTGCTTCCCAATCTTTATTGTCTCAAATGTTATTGGATTGAGAAGAGACTTGCAGCTGAAGCTTTGGAGCTTTGTTCCAAGGGGAATTGATGCAGAGGTTCTCAGAATGGTCCTCTTGTGGCTTTGGCTCTGGATAGCTTGGATCAGAGATCAGCTTCAGGACCGGGGCTTTTTGGGGCCAAGGTTTATCTTTCTTCTTCAGAATGGAGGGAATCATTGGTTTAGTAGCAGCCTTAGCCATTGAGGCCTTTGCAATGGTTTTGGCGAATACCAGAGATAAGGAACCTTCAACCACACTGGTTCCGTCCAAACTCTATCTATATTCTGTTTCTTCACCTCTTCATCGGGTCATATGGAGACAGTCAGCATCAAGGGCTTCTAGGGAATTCTGCTTCATTACCTCCCTGTCCAATTCTGACCTTTCTACTGCTCCCCAGAAGCATTCCAAGAAAACAGATGTGCAAGTGGAAGCACAGTAGACTCATCACCAGAGTCTTTCACTGAAAACACTGACTTAGAGGTAGGAGAGGATTCCCCCTCGCTCCCTTTCTGAAGATGTCTCATTTGGCGACATTCTAGAGTTGATGAAACAGAGAGGGGATTGGATGTCCCAAGACCCTTCTGATGAGTGTGTATTCTTGGAAGCCTTTGATTCTGGACCAACATCATCCTGGGTGGTACCACACATTGATCCTCTTATCGATCTTATGGCTCAATGGCCATGGAAGGACCCTGATGTGGTGAAGCCCATCCCTAAAAAAGCCAACTGAATATTATCTGCACCTTCAGATAGGAAACATTGGGGTAAGGGCCCATCAGTGGATGCTATGGTGGTGTCAGCAGCCACACAGAAAGAGGTGTTGGAATAAAGCTCATCTGTTCATCTCCCTAATAGGAATTTAGAGCGAAGGACAGATTTGTGTCAGTGACATTTGCCCTTAGATCATTGAACTACCTAGCCCATTTTACAAGATTCCAGAGAGACTTGATTAAAGAGATCACCAAGTTACTCTTGGAGGTGTTGCCTGTGGATATTCAGAAAACAGTGGATTCCTATCTTTCCACTTTTCACTCTTCCTCTAATGCAGCTATGATTCTTCTCTCCAGTACAGTGGATGGTACAGCCAGAGCAGCAGCTACTGGCATAACCATGCATCTTCGCACCTGGATATGAATTTGTGACTTTGCAAAAGGCTTTAAATCATCCTTTATCAATGCCTGATATGATGCCTTACCTTGTTTGGAACTAAAGAGAAGGATGCATTCACTTGAAGCCAACAATGATGATAAGACTCTCTCTGCTGTAGAAGTCTGTTTTTTTACCCCACAAAAAACTTTCTTTAGGAACTAGAGATCAGGGAAGAAAATGTGGTTCTGCAAATCACAGGTTCATTCCATGTCTCCCAAAGTGACAGACCTGGATGTGGTAGAGAGGAGACAGATTTAATGGATGGCACCCAAGAGTTGGAGGTAGACCACAGAATCAAGGCTTTCACGGTCCATTTTCCAAGAAAGTCTTTCAGCATTCCTGAAAGGTTACCTGACTGCTGCACTCTGGAGGCAGTCATATTTGCACCCTCAAGCCTGGCAAATGATACCATCAGATTCATGGGTGCGAAGTATAATATCCAGAGGCTATTCAATTCCCTATTCCTTCCCTCCACAGATAAAGAAGAAAGTCCCAGATTTTCCACCCAGTCAGTGGGTTTCAACAGCCATGGAAATCTCAAAGCTGCTAGGAAAAAAAGTAATGCAGCCTTTCCCCCCTGATCAGTTAGAGCCCAGAGTCTACTCCAGGTTCTTTTTAGTGCCAAAGATGATCAGGCAACTCAGACCCGTCTTGGATCTCAGCCATCTAAACCAATTTGTAAGACAGATAAAATTCCTGATGGCCACATTTCAGTCCATTTTGCCTCTTCTGAGGAAGGATGATTGGGTATGCTGTCTAGATCTCCAGGATGCTTACTATCACATCAAAATAGCCAATAACTCCAGAATATTTTTTCAATTCTGGCTGGGAGTCAGTCATTATTAATTCAGAGTGCTGCCATTCAGTCTCATCACAGCCCCAGGGTGTTCACCAAGATCATGGCAGTAGTAACTGCGCACCTTTGCCTGATGGTAATCCAAGTTTTCCCATACTTCGACTGGCTTTATATGGCCTCCACCAAGCATCTACTATTCATGCACCAGGACCAAGTACTTCAGCTGCCTTTGAATCTAGGAATTTCTGTAAACTTGCCAAAATGACAGCTGACTCCAACACAGAGTATAGAATTTATAGGATGCCACCTTTGCACCAAACTGTAAATAGCCTTCCCCAGTCCAGAGTTCTAACATTGCATCTTACAGCTCTCCAAGTGCTACATTACTCAGCACCACCAGGGAGATTAGTACTACGTCTGTTAGGTTTCATGGTGTCTACAGTTCTAATCCCTTTAGCCAGATCTTACATGAAGGTACTACATTGGACTTAAGCTTTACAGTGGTCTCAATCCATTCATCCTTTACATTCAAATTTGAATTATGCAAATCTGCAAGAAAAACATTGCTTGGTGGATAACATCCCTGTCTGTGACCAAGGGCCACCCTTTCTAGATGGATTCAACGATTGCAGCAATAACCATGGATGCATCTCTTCTAGGGTGGGTGAGCATTTCAAAATGAGAATGGTCCAAGGCACATGGTTGTCATTACAGGCCAACCTCCACATAAATGTCTTGGAGTTGAGTCCTCCTGGTGTTGCAGCCATTTCAGGGCCTCCTCCCCAAGGGAGGGATTTCCATATGGACGGACAACATGACTAAAGTATGGTACATTAACAAACATAGAGGATCCCAATCTTATCCTCTGTGTTGAGAGGCCCTGAGGGTTTGGCAGTGGGCGATGTCCTCACAATGTTTTCTGATAGCGAAGCACATCCTGGGGTATTTCAATGTACTAGCTGACAAAATGAACAGAATGATATTAGTACCTCACAAGTGGTCCCTTAATCCCACAGTGGCATTTTCAGTCACTGGGGCTAACCTTGCTGCGACCTCTTTGACTCTTATTTGAACAACAAATGCAGCAAGTACTTTGCTCTGATTCCCTACAGGGAGAGTCACCGAGGGATCGTCTAGTCCACAGTTAGCCTCTGGCCATCTTGTATGCCTTCTTTCATGAACAAATTCATACAGAAAGCAAAACCATGCAAGACTAGAGTAATCCTCATTGAACCTTTATGTCCACAACAGACATGGTTTCCTTACCTATGGCTTCTTCTAGTACATCCCTCTTGGATGGTGGATCAGTTTTCAGATCTGCTAACTCACCCATCCAGATTGCCTCATTTGGATCAGAAGTCCATGAAATTAACCCCATGGTTTCCCCAATTTTAATCATAGCCACAGATGCCAGGTTTCCCCAACTGTAGTTAATATTGTTTCTGCCTCAAAGAAACCATCAGTTAGTAACATTTACAGCAGTAAATGGAAAGGATTCTCAATCTGGGCCTATTTCAAAGGTCTGGATCCCTTTTCAGCACCAGTGCCTTCCATATTTCCACAAGGCCGAATGGTTAGAGTGAGAGTAGGTACAGAGTTTAAATACACAGACCAGTTATTTGGTCAGGGCAGTGGTGCAGTGGTTTGCATTGTTGCCTCATAGCAAGAGGTTCTGTGGTTTGATTCTTGGCTGGGGTGCCTTCTGTGCGGAGTCTGCATGTCCTCCCTACATTTGTGTGGGTTTCCTCTGGGTGCTCCTGTTTCCTCCCTTGTTACAAAGGAATGTGTCTGGAGTGTTTCTCCCTGGGCTGCCACTGGAAACTGGCTCGTTCCCAGTCGGACTTTGCCAGTATACAAATGTTAAATAAATAAATAAATACTTGAATTTCTGTCTGATCTCTTTAACAAATGCTCCAGATTTGCAGCTATTAAGACACAATTGGCTGCAATATCCAGTATCCACATTAGATACAATGACATGTCAATAGCATCCCTAAAAAATCTCAAAAGCCTTCCTCAAAGGTGAACTTATGCTCAGACCTCTCATCAGAGATCCAGTTCCCCCATGGGACATTAGTATCATGTTACAAACTTTAGGAAAACTTTCTTCCTGGTCACAGGGGTCTACATCAGATCAGCAAAATGGCATTTGCTGTAGTAAAATGGCATTACAGCAAATGCCGTTTTGCCGACACATAGACACCGAAACCCCATAACAGCGACAGCTCAGGTCAGCGATTTTTTTCCCAGGGGAAAAAAAATTGCTTGGCCTGAGCTGTGACATTGCCCTTTACTCCACTGTAGTGCAATCTCAAAGTTGGTATACTTAGTTGGGGTGCCCCCCACATTGGGGCGGTGTGGGGGGGCAAAGCCCCCACTTTGCAATGTTTTAAGTGGTTTGTTGTATTGTGTTGGTCTACCGATTTGTTTTCTATGGAAAGAAATCTGTTACCTGGGATTTTGCTGTTATGGGGTTTCGGTGTCTATGTGTCAGTGAAACGGCATTCGCTGTAATGCCGTTTTGCTGAGCTAATACAGACCCAGTCACAGTAACTTCAGCTAGATGTATTTCAGAACTATCAGAACTTTCTTCTAAACCCCCTTTTCTGTTTTTTTTTTTCATAAGGATAGAGTTTCTGTCAGAACTAACACATCCTTTATCCTGAAGGTGGCATCTGAGGGTCATTTAAACCAATCTGTACAGCTTCCTATTTTTTTTCCAAAGTATTCAAATAAAGGAGAATACTTGCTTCACTTGTAAGATATTCATAGACAACTTACACTCTATATCCACAGAAGAAAATATTTAAGAAAGGATGACCAACTGTTAATTTCCTTTGCCAAACCTAGGCTGGGAAAGTCAGTTTCAAAAGCAACCTTATCCAGATGGATGATGGATAAAAGCAGGTTTTGTATGCCATCACTTGTAATATATAAAAATCCCACCAAGCAAGGTACATTTGGTTGTGGGAAATGCAAGGCCTGCAATTATATTGTACCAACATTTGATGTCATTAATAATATCAAATTTAATGTTAGAAATATGTATAGCTGCAATACAATAGGTGTTATTTATTGTTTGCAATGCCCATGTAAGAAGTTCTATATTGGGGAAACCAAGAGGGCGTTTAAACTAAGACTCTTGGAACATATTAGAAATATTGACAATTGTAAAGAAGAAAGTCCTGTAGCATTACATTTCTCCCAGTTTCATGAGGGAAGAAGTGATTTTCTTAAAGCAACTATATTAGAACAAATTTGTATACCTGTTAATTGTTTTATGGATGTTAAATCCATTTTAATGCAAAAAGAAGCATTGTACATTTTAAAGTTTAAAACAATGTCTCCATGTGGTTTAAATGAAGAATTTAATTGGAAAGCTATAATTAGCTAATTGATTGATGTTAAATGGATAATTAACATTTGTATTTTGTATATATAGGCTGTGCTTTTTGTATGAGTTATACTCCTTGAAGGCTTTTAGCCGAGACGTCAGAGAGAGAGAAGCTATTTCTTATTTTAATAAATCTATCAAGTGGATTTTGTGGTGTTGCTTTTCTACTTTGTGCTGCTGATTCTAGTTGCTGTTTTTTATGTCTACCGATCCGCAACTCCACTTGCCTCGTATCTTCAGAGATACCACGGATGGCAGCCAGCTATCTTTGGACAATTTCCTGGCTAATACAGCTGATAGAGGTGAGCGACAAGCTACTCAGAAAAATACAAATGATAACAGCACCGTTTGGGAAAAATGGGATGAAGACCGGAGAAAACGCTCCTTAAATCCGTTTTCATGTGTAGGCAGAAAGATACCTCTTGTGGCCAATGCAGAACAGAAGGTACTGTTTGAGGATCTTGAGAAGAAAATGTGGAAAGAAACAGCCACATACTACAATATTTGCGGTTTAAAAAGGTATGTGGAAACAGATATAACCCCAAGAGGTTTGAGGGTGTTTAAAGATCCCACAACCCCGTTTGATTTAACCTCTGAGGCTGACTGTGTGTTTCATAAAAGGTGGGTTAATGCGGCACATAATTGTGTAACCGAATGGTTACACATTCTGATCGAACGTGACCAACTTAAGCAGAAGGAACTTTGTACAGAAATTAAAAAACTTTGTGCCGACTTAACCAACAATGTGCCCGTACCTACGTTTGAAGCATTTCTTAAGCAAACCAACCAAAAACTTAAAGAGTACGAGGCCACTTTAATTGAGAGGAAGACAAACAAGTTGACGCGTGATGTACGTGATTACGAGCAGAACAGAGCGTTCCTGTCCAGAACGCAACGCAACAGGAGAAACAAGCAAGTTAGATTTTCTTCAAACTTGCCAGTCAACCAATTTCACTATTCTTCGGCATCCGAAGGTGGCTATACCTCATTCGAGGATGAAAATTTTGAGGTAGAATATCCGGGGCTTCCACAAGCCGGACAATCTGATAATTTTCGCCAGACCTTTAGAGGAGAGTCGAGCACCAATTTTCGTGAGTTCAGGGGACAGAAACGTATGCGCGAACAACTTGCTAACACAGGGGGACAACGTTCTGAATATCAAGGACATAAACGTGGTAAACGATAAACATTGTGCTGTAGAGAATATTAATACTAGTGAATATGTGATTAATTTATCTCAACATCAGTTTACAAAAACAGAATTAGCTGTATTGAATAGGGGTTTGAAATTTGTTCCGACTGTGGTATCTAGACTACATGATATTCAAAAAGATGTATTTATCTTTGGAAGAAAACTACATGTGAAGTATTTTTTTAGTAATAATCCATTCTCTAGGTCTGTTAACAACAGTGATACCAGTAGTGATTTGTCGGATAGTTTTCATTCCTGTATGTCAGATGATGCCATCAATGCTTATTGTAAATTGGATACATCTAAAGTATCTGGTAGTAGTAATTTTGTTCCTAATGTGCTTAATGGGGATGTATGCAACTGTGTGAATTTAATTAATCATTTTACAGAAACTGCATATAAAGAATTTATGAGTAATAAAGCGAATATCAAGTATAATATGCAATATAATGAATGGAAGGCCTTGAATAATCTTGCTAATTTAAATAAGGTTGTATTCAAACCATCAGATAAGGGGAACAAACTAGTAGTGATGGAAACAATGATGTATTTAGATATGTGTATGGAGCATCTTTTAGATGCTAACACATATAGGATTGTTAATGTTCAGGATTATGTTCATTCTATTGATGAATATATTACCCTTATGAATAAGGGGGTTAGACTAGGATATTTTTCAGAACAGGAGATTAAGCAAAAATTTAAGGTGGATGGTTGTAAAATGGCGTTATTTTATTGCCTGCCAAAAATACATAAAAATTTGATGAAACCTCCAGGTAGGCCAATAGTCTCAGGTAGACAATATTTTTTGCAAAATCTAGGTACTTTTCTACATCATTTTTTTCTACCACATGTGATGAAATTGCCGTCATATATTTCAGATGTGTTTGATTTTTTAGATAAGATTAAAAAAGTAAATTTCAAAGATACTATGCGGTGGGTGACTATTGATGTAAAGAGTCTATATACAAATATTCAACATAATTTTGGTATTGAAGCTATTAGACTGTTCTTAGGAGACTCACCAGTTATTGAGTATATAGTAGAATTGGTTTATTTTTCACTTACACATAATTTCTTTGAATTTAATGAGACTACTTATCAGCAGATTTCTGGTACAGCCATGGGGGCAGCTTTTGCCCCCATGTATGCTAACCTGGCTATGGGGTTATTTGAGCAAGAAATTATATACAAACATAATTTCTTCAATAGACATGTTATACAATACTATAGATACGTAGATGATCTTATATTTTTAACAGATGGGAGTGAACCAGATATACAAAATTTTATAGTGGATTTGAATAAGAATAGATGGAATCTACAACTAGTTGATTTAAAAATTGGATCTGTTGTTCCTTTTTTGGATGTTATTCTGGATATATCAGATGGTAAGAATTTAATTACATGTTTGAATCGTAAATTTCATGGTGGGTTTCAGTACTTAAATGGCACTAGTGGCCATCCCCCACATACTTTGAATGCCCTTCCCTATAGTGAAATGTTAAGGATATACAGACTTTGTAATAAGTCTGAAATTTTTGATAAAGAATTAACCTCTATGGTACAATCATTCAGGTCTCGAGGCTATAGTCATAAAATTTTGTGTAATAGTATGGATAGACTTTTTAATGGACAATCTACATATAATAATAGCTTGAATATAAAATCTACCAGTGTTCAGGGATACAATGCTAATAAAATATGTGATACACAAGAATCCATTTATTTTGTAACTACTTATGGTTCTTTTACAAATATATTTACAAAAATTGTTAGACAATTTTGGAATTTTTTATGCTCTTTAAATGGTGTGCAACAATGGTTGAAATTCAATCTACAATTCTCATATCGAAAGGGGAAATGTATTAAGGATTTTTTGGTTAAAAGCAGGTTTTGTATGCCATCACTTGTAATATATAAAAATCCCACCAAGCAAGGTACATTTGGTTGTGGGAAATGCAAGGCCTGCAATTATATTGTACCAACATTTGATGTCATTAATAATATCAAATTTAATGTTAGAAATATGTATAGCTGCAATACAATAGGTGTTATTTATTGTTTGCAATGCCCATGTAAGAAGTTCTATATTGGGGAAACCAAGAGGGCGTTTAAACTAAGACTCTTGGAACATATTAGAAATATTGACAATTGTAAAGAAGAAAGTCCTGTAGCATTACATTTCTCCCAGTTTCATGAGGGAAGAAGTGATTTTCTTAAAGCAACTATATTAGAACAAATTTGTATACCTGTTAATTGTTTTATGGATGTTAAATCCATTTTAATGCAAAAAGAAGCATTGTACATTTTAAAGTTTAAAACAATGTCTCCATGTGGTTTAAATGAAGAATTTAATTGGAAAGCTATAATTAGCTAATTGATTGATGTTAAATGGATAATTAACCTTTGTATTTTGTATATATAGGCTGTGCTTTTTGTATGAGTTATACTCCTTGAAGGCTTTTAGCCGAGACGTCAGAGAGAGAGAAGCTATTTCTTATTTTAATAAATCTATCAAGTGGATTTTGTGGTGTTGCTTTTCTACTTTGTGCTGCTGATTCTAGTTGCTGTTTCTTATCCAGATGGATGTTTGTATTTCATTTGTGTATCATAAGAAAAATTTACCTCTACCACATAAACCAACAGCACATTCAACCAGAGCAGTCTCTACTTCGAAAGCCTTTAACAGAGAATTAAGGCTACTGTAGTCAACTGAGCCAACAGCTACGCAAACTTGTCTTTGGTACAATGGGAAATGAATTATGTGCTCGCAAATAATGTATTTTCTGAATCTATAATATGGTATAAACGGTTTGTGGATGACATTTTTTTGCTGTGGCACGGCACAGAGGGACGCCTAAAAGAGTTTTTAATGTATATCAACAACATTACTACATTTCTTACATTTACATATAAGTACTCATACAAAGAAATTTAATTTATTGATGTGAAAGTATATAGAAATGCTCCACTGCATTGTACAGGAAATCAGTTAGGAAGAATAATGTCCTACACAATAGCAGTATGCGTCCGAATCATACTAAACTAAATGTTTTGAAAGGTCAGATATTCCGCATTATGCGCTTACACAACAATGACACTACTTTACACACAGCACTGTTATCCCTCAAAGGAGAGTTTATGGAAAGAGGTTATAAAGAGAATGAAATTGACAAGCATATAGCTTCAGCTTGGAGGAAAGAGATGGTAGATGCAGACCATATTATAGTAAACAAGGCACAGATGGAATGGAAACCCCTGGTAATAGTGAGGTAACTAGTCAAAGTAGGAGAAGTGAGGGTAGTGAGGTACTGAGAATGACCCTGACTTTTGCTAGTAACATACAAGTGGTATGTGATGTAATAAAGAATAACTGGGACATTCTCTCTACAGTTAAATAATTAAGTGGAGTAGTGGGAGAAGGACCACGATTTACTTTTAAGAACAATAAATCTTTAAAAAGATGACTTTGTTATAAGGCCACAACTACCCACAAACACACTCAGTCAGATAGATTGGGTACCTATAGCTGTGGAAGATGTACAGCCTGTTCCAGTATACATATGGGTAGACAATTTATACAACCACACAAGGGGTTTGTTACTGAGGCAGATTTTTATGTGGATTGTCAAACCAAAAATGTGGTTTATTTCAGTTACTGCATAAAATGCTTTGCCTTCTATATAGGTAAGACCAATCGACCTCTAAAAGATAGAATATTAGAACATATGAGGGGCATTATGAATGTTAAAGAGAGCAATGCATTAGCTATGCATGTACAGAAAGAATGTCTAACTCATAAGTTTAAGTTCTTGGTGCTAGAGATTGTGCATACTAATAAGAGAGGGGGCAATCTAAACAATAATACTGAAGCTCATGAGCAGAATTGGATACTACAGTTCCAATCTGATAGACCACCTGGCCTTAACAGTAAAGCATCCCTCAAACCCTTCCTTAGGGCTAGGGCCCTTAAACATTAAAGTACACAGCCACGAATAGCGCATAATAGAGTTTTATAAATACACATATATATTTATTTAATGTTTTTGTATTTTTTTATATATTTGTTATATAGTTTTACAATGTTCTTATATTGTATACATCTATGAAATTGTATGCTTGTTTTTAGATATGTTTTTTAATTGCTATTTAGTATTGATGCTGTTGCTTTAAATTTGTACACTTCATGGATTGGTTATTTTGTAATTAAGAAGTCTTTATATATGTTTGTAGTCCTTGAAGAATTTGTTAGTCTTATGAAGCGTCAGGAGTCTGTGAAAGCGCTTACTACATTATCTGTGTTATTAAAGATATCTGCTTTGTGTAACCTACGTGTCAGCTTTGTTACATTTTGTATTTTTACTCGGAAGTTACTTTATCCAGCATTGAGGGATTCTTCTTATTCAGTTTCAAAAGTAACCTTATCCAGATGGCTGTTTGTATTTCATTTGTATATCGTAAGAAAAATTTACCTCTACCACATAAACCAACAGCACATTCAACCAGAGCAGTCACTACTTCGAAAGCCTTTAACAGAGGATTAAGGCTACTGTAGTCATGCAGAATGAACAAATGCTGTAAAATCATAGTGATATTGACTGCTTTAATTTTGTTACAGGCATAAGACAGTCAACTTGGCCTGGGGTTAGCCGTAATAACCCTACACTACCTAGCACTACAAAAAAAATGTTCATTAGGATATATGAATAAAGAAAGTATCAACAATAAATGGCCAAATTTAAAATTCTGGACCAGATAACACAGCCCTAAATTAATTGTAATCACAAAATTGTAGCTTAAAAGCCCATCCTGTGTACTCCCCCATTTTACTCAAAAATATACATTATATATTGATAACAGGCCAGGAATACATCAAGATGTAGGGGGATAGTATTAATAGTGTAGAATGGTATCAACCTGTCACTACAGTAAACTCTCAGTTAACCGGAACTCAAGCAACCAGAAAAAAAAAATCGAAGAAATACAGTACAATTTTCATGTGTTGCACTTTCTGTTTCCCCCAGCAGAAACATTCCTTATATTTTTAGAGTTTTAAAAAGAAAGATAGGTATAAATTCCCTCTCTCCCCAACTTAAGAACAAGTCAAACCAAACAAATAGTATAGGGTACAGTATTAGTCAGGCCTATTTTTAATAGTAAATCTCAAGCAACCAGAAATTACAGTTATCTAGCATCTACCCATCCCCATGGGTGCCAGTTAACTGAGAGTTTACTGTATCATTTAATAATTACTAGAAGTAATGCCCACTCCAGCAATGAGCTTAACTACAAATAATTTTTGTGGGCCACTCAAAAATACATTTATCGATCATCTACATTTCTGCACCTTCTTCAGTTTCCCTGATTGGTTCAACTCTAAACAAGATTCTTGAACATACTAGGCATCCCAGGCTTATAATAGTTTGTCAGCTGAACATTCACTGGAAGGACTATGCACAATCTCAGTCAACTAATCACTAACAAAATCATGCTCAAATGCAAACAATATTACTATGTTTTTTGTATTTCTAACAAAAATTACTGGGCAAATTGCTAAAGCTAGAAGTATTACCAAACTGTTTTTAGAGACCACTGCCCCATACTCTAGTCCCTCTCTCAAAAGTCAGAAGTCTCTTCTGCAGTTTGTGTTTTCAAGGATAATCCCTGATCCATAGCAAATATTCTGGATATAGAACTACAAAATTCATACTAGAATTTCCTGTAAAACAGCACTGTCCTCTCAGCAGCTTTTTCACCTTTCTACAGTTTAATTTCCCCAATGCAGGGTAAATTATACCCCATCAAAAAACAACATTGTTTGGTAAATTAAACCGCTATTGTACCCAAGACCTACTGACACAGGAGTAGGTCATGTGCAGAATGAAAGAAGGAACCCAGTAATATATATTTGCAGTTGTTTAGAAGTTTCTAGTGGGTGAACTGGATAGTGTAGAGACGGATGCTTGCAAGTTGAACATGAGTGTGCATATGTTACCAAGCATGAGACGTCCAGAATAAAAAAAGATGCCTGTTGCTTATCAGTAGTGGAGATAATCTAAACTAATACTGTATGGACATATCCATTATGTCTCTTATGAAAGTTCCAAAACACTATGGAATATCTAAAGATGGGGGGAGCGGTCAAGATATCCTAGACTGCTTGCAATGGAGAGTTTAAATTTTAGTTCTGGCCCTAAAAAAGGAGACTGTTTAAATAAAATCCTGCAGTTGATTTTTTCTGGACAAAAAGCTAGACAGCAGACATTTTAAACATAAATTTCAAAGAGGTCCTGAACTGTAAAAAGGATAACAGGGTACTGTGAACCTTCTTCCAGAGCTGATCAGTTGATGGACCTTTTTCATACTTAATAGCAAGTAACCTTTTTTTGTTATTGCTGATCAGTCAGGAGACTGAATGAGATGCTTTTGTAAGTTCCTGTGGGGTGGAGGTAGCATACTACCTGCGTTTCTTTTCTCCTTAGTTAATTAGATTCTGTGACTCCTGTTGAAAATAAAGCAGGACAAGACCAGTCTAATTTTTGATGAGAACCTTGGTTCTTGTTGTTACAAACTTTGATCTGTTACTGTAGAGGTAGAATCATGCATTAATTCTGTATCAAATAACATCTCAACTAATTTCCTGATTTGTATGTTCCTTTTCAGTGTAATATATTTTAATACTGAGCTTCTTTAAGCTGTAATATTTATAGCTTATTTATTTTATGTTCCAATAAAACATATTTTGCTGTATCTGAAGATTAGAAAAGCGGGCTTGAATATTATTGCTGAAGCACAGAAAACACTGACTGAAGAAGAGGCTAGAGACTTCTATCAAAATGAAATGGAAAAGGTAATGAACCATTACTGCACTTTGTATCACTCTTATTTAACATTAAATGCATTTACTTTTCCTCTGTGTATACAGTGTTAATTAACAGAACAGTCAATCACTTAATTAATGTATATAGTGTTTATGCTTATTTGATTATTGGCAAGAGCAATATATCCATCCAGAAGTACCCATTTCAGTCATTGCTTGGGCTTAAAGAGCAACTATTTTACAAAAATTAATTAGTGGTACAATTTACAAATGTAGGCATATTCATTGTACATGCTATAAGCAGATGTCATGGTCACAGTCAAAGATGCAGAGAGCATATACATAATAATACATGAGCAAATGTTGCACACTTTGCAGAGATTTTAAATGTTTACATGCTTTCTCAAGCAATATATATATATAGTAAGACAAATGTGAATAAATATAATCAAAGGTTCTAATGAGAATACAAAGTGTTCAAAGTGCAAGAAACACATCTTAATAAAAATTCAGCAGTGTAATATATTATACTGAGTAATATGTGACTGAAGGCAAAATGTGTAAGTTCAGGTAGTGGTAAGATATAGTAGAAAGGATAAAGAAAGGATAATGTGTTTATGTAGCTTTGTATTTAGAGGTGGTCACAGGCTGGGGTGGAATAATAGAATAAATTATCAGTGGAATTACATGAGAAGAAGTTACTGTTCTTGACTATAGGAGCAAAAATAGAGAAAACCTAATCACTTGCAGCCAAAAAAATTGAGGAGAGTGCAGCGTTTATTTGTGATCAAAGGTGATATAATGTGCTCCTGGAATGTAGTTTAGGGACTAGATGAGAAGAGATGTCTTGTGTCATGTTTATGAAGGAAAATAATGAAAATAAGTTATTTTTTAACTGATACTATTTGGCTTTAAAGAGGTTTTTGCAGTGATGTTTGAGTTTCAGCAAAAGTAGAATAAACCTACAGATATGATTAGTAAGGATTTTGGGTGCAACAGCATGTTAGAAAGGGAAGTTCATATTCAGTATGTGTGGAAGATACCTTTTTGATTGCGTTGTATACTTATTGCTAAAGGAAATTAAAGATTTCTATAGTAGCAGGATAACGAGTAACTGATTTTGTTCTTGAGGTGGGTAATGTAGGTGGTCACCATCTGCAGTACATATATAGATAATTGTATAAACAGGTTCTTTCAGGTGATTTTGGTAGATAAGGAATGGTAAATGGAGGATAGTAGTCAGTAGCTTAGTACTGCTACCAAATTTCTTAAGTTTGGCTCTATTTCAGTTGAGAAATGTTTCCTTGGAACTTATCTTTTGTGTGAGGGCTCTAATATCTTTTTTGAGGTCAGTTCTTAAGGAACAGATGGTTTAAAAAGGCCTGAAGATGACTAAATTGTGGACGAAAAAAGGTACAAGTAGATAAAGGTAGGTCAGAAAGAAGATAATTGATGAAGTTAGAAAAGAGAAGAGAAGAGGCGTGCGAGTCCTGCCTCCTGCAGTAATCCAGTAAGAATAAATGCTTTGGAAGAGAGGTTAAATACAAGATCTGATGCTGTCAGTCATCATTTTATCTTTGACAGATGGGTTCACTTCCGATATCGGAACTGAATCAGCTATTACTACAGCTTGCATCAACCAAAAACTCTCAAGCTTCACCTCTATTCACAATCCCTCTCTCTAAATTTCTCCAGATCTTGTTTGCCGCTTTCCAAAATGGTCAGGTTTAGCTATTGCTCTCGAGCTTTAGTGGGTTTAGGTAAATTCTTTTTGTCTTTTTCTCAGAGATTCTTCTATGTCCCTTGAATTTTTCCTTACACTTAGTGTAATCTTTAAAGTATAATTGTTGATATGCTTTCCCTTTACACTTTTATGTATTTCCCACTATCATTGTTGATAGTTCCCCCCTCCCCTCTATCTTGTAGTTCTTATTCCTTTCCCATATATGCTTATGTATTTATCTGGCTATCATTGCTGATAGTCTTTGTAGAATAGTGTTTGTGTGTGTTGTACCTTTAAGAAGTGTTTCAAGGACAGCATGTTAATAGAAACAGCAAGCATGTGCTAGCTTCAGTGCCATTTTGAGAATGCAGCCAGAGAGTGAGCATGTATGAGTGTAATAGCTAATTTGTTTGTAAGTTTATCTAAGTTAAAGTTGTTAAGCCTCAATCCTGATGTGTTTGAACATAATAAAGCTGCTTGAACAGAACCCATAAATGCTTGTCTGTTTTATCTGGACTGGATGAGTGACATGGTGTCAGATCCCAGATTCCAGAGACTGCTTTTCAGAGCCATGAGGTGCAGAGTTTACAGTGAAAGTAAACTAAGAGAACAGAGCACATAAAAGGGCCAGAAACAAACCAAAGGTAATGAAAACTTTCACAAACCATTTATTTATTTAAAAAAAATGGAGCATTACAAGGGCACAAAATGCATTATTAAAAAAGCGAGAGGCAAGAAAAGTTTGTTAATTAAACAAAATGTTTAAAATTAAGATATTTGATAAAATGATTATCAGAAAAGCACATAAGGGGTTTGGAATTACCTTGGAATTGCAAAACGAGCATGTTTAAAGTAAAATAGGCATGTTTATTGTAAAATGAGAACAAGATAGTATAATGGGCATGAAAAAAGATTAAACAAGCAAAATGAATATAATAAAGGACAAAAAGGGCATATTAAGGATAACTAAAGCAAGGAGACTGCATGTTTTTTGGCAAACTGCTGTGTTTTGGCATGAACCACTATTTTGCATTGATTGAAGCTATCAAGGCATACCTAGAGTTATTATAAATATCTCAAAATGTGTAAAAGTGCTTACAGTGTGTGCTTATTACATTTATTACAAAGAGTTTATTTGTATGCAAAGTGTAATTATTTCACAGTCAAATTATAGCCATTTTGAAAAGTTTCTTGTGCTGTGTGTCTACAAAGTGCAGTCATAATGCAGCCATTTTGAAAAGTTTCTTGTGCTGCGTGTCTCTATTCACAGAGTACCACCATTACAGAGTGTTTCTTGCACTGTAAAGAGTTATTCATCAAAGTACAACCATTTAGGTTTCTGTGTTCTGTTTATTCGTAAAGTGCAAGTACTTTGAAATGTTTTTTACTGTGAGCTTCTTCTGCCCAGTTTATTCGCATAGTGCAGTTATTTTGAAATGTTTCTTACACTGATAAGAGGTGATTTCTTATACCACAGTAATTTCAAAAGTATTCTTGTGCCCAGGAGATTTATTTTGAAAAGTTCAGTTATTCAGAGGCATGTTGTGGTACTGGGCATAGTTACAAGTGCTGGCATACATTTCTGGCATATGTATATGTGTGTGTGGTAATGCATACTTGCAAAAGCCTTCACTGGTATGTGTTAATATGACAGAGGGATTTCAAAAAACATGACCAGCTGTGTTTGATAAGAATATTGCAGAGAACTGGAGAATATTTGAGCAAGGGTATGATATTTTTTATACAAGCAGCTTATTCTGACAAAGATGCATGCACCAGGGTATTCATTTTACTAAACCTTGCTGGGTCAGAGGCCATTGAAAGAGTGCGTTCATTTGTGTATGCACCAGCAGTATATGAGGGAGAAAGTGAAAACCATCATATTGTTGTACAGGCTGAATCCAGGGAAGACCCAGAGTGTTTGAAACGCAAATTCAGGGAAATGTCCAACCCCCAGACAAATGTTGCATTAGAGAGGCATTTGATTTACACAAGAGATCAAAAGCAAGGAGAAACTTTTGCAGCTTATATTACTGATCTGAGAAACAGAGCTAAAACGTGTAGGTTTGGTGACTTAAAAGATGAGTTAATAAAGGACAGGCTTGTGTGTGGTATTAATAGTGCTGCAGTGAGAAAGATTTTGCTTTGTGATAGTGATTTAATTCTGAGCAAAACTGTTGAGATTTGTCAAATCCACGAAGTTACAGAAAGGCACACAAGTATGCTTGCAAGTGATAAGAGTATGGTTCCAGCAGATTCCAAGGCAAATGTTGACAGCATGCAAGATGTGGCTAGCAGAAGCAGGCCTAAGCACATGGTACCTGCCAACCCTGCAGGCTGTCCAGGTAAAACCCATAGTTTTTCAGCAAGTTCTAAGAGAAGGACATGCTCAGTGCAGTACAAGAGTGAGTTAGCAAAACCCAAATCAAGCTTTATTGTTAACTGTTGCAATTGTGGTGCCAATCATGAGTCTAAAAGAGCAAAGTGCTTAGCATTTGGTCAGCAATGCCACAAGTGTAAAAAATGGAACAATTTTCAAAAGTTTTGCAAATCAAGTAAACCTCGCACAATTATAAAGGTCACCTAAAAAAGCAAGTTGATCATATAGAGAGCTGCAACTCTGCTTTCTACGTTGATGGTGTGCCTGTAATTGGTGAAAAGGGTGATGCAGTAAATTTGTTGGGAAAGAATGAAGTGTTTTGTACTGTCCAGATCAATGGTGAATCCACTGAGCTCAAAGCAGACACTTGTTGAAAGTGTAATGTTATGTCAGCAGACACTTTTGATAAGGTGAGAGCTGGTGAGCAACTTAATGTGGCCAGTTGTGCGAAACCTGTTGCTTATGGAGGTGAAGAAATTCAAACCGCAGGCTCAGTAGTACTTTCATGTTGTTTGACTAGGAACTACTACAGCTTAGTATTCTATGTAGTCTGAAGAACTGTGCAGTCATTGCTGGGTCTCAGAGACAGTTTGAGAATGAATTTGCTTTCCTTTACCAAAGAAGTTCATCATATAAACACATATCCTAGTTCCAGTTTTACTGAAGCTATTTTCTCCGTGTATACTGATGTTTTTGATGAGAAGTTAGGCAAACTTCCAGTTGTGTATTCTATGAAGTTAGACCCAGACGCCAGTCCAGTCATCAGACCAGTAAGAAAAGTTCCAATAGCTATGCAACATAAAGTCAAAGCTCAGCTGGATAAAATGGTGTAGGAAGGTGTAATGTGTGCAGTTACAGAACCAACTGAATGGGTGTCGTGCATGGTGGCAGCTCACAAAAAAGGCTCAGACAAAATCAGAATATGTATTCACCCAAGCGATTTGAACAAAGCATTAAAGAAACCATATCATCCTATGCATACAGTTGAGGAAGTTGCAGCCCTAATATGAAATGCCACTGTTTTTTCTGTCTTGGATGCAAAAAGTTCATTTTGACAAGTGATGCTTGATCGCAAGTCTTCACTACTAAATACTTTCAGTACCTTATTTGGAAGATAAAGATTCTTCAGGATGCCATTTGGAATAAATTCTGCAAGTGAACACTTCAGCATGCAATGGAGCAAATTTTGTCTGGGTTATCTTTGTGCCGTAATAGTAGATGATTTATTGGTTGGAGGCAATGGTGAAGCAGAGCATGACAGAAACCTTAGAAAAGTTTTAGACAGAGCACGTGACGTGAACTTGAAGCTCAATCCTCTGAAGTGCAAATTCACACTAACAGAAGTTACAAATGTAGGTCATTTATTTACTAGCACTGACTTGCGACCAGACCCGTTCAAGCAAGCAGCCATTCTTGAGATGAGAGCACCAGATAATGTTCAAGCTTTACAACGTTTTCTTGATATGGTCAACTATTTATGTAAGTTTATACCAGACTTCAGTGAGTTGACAGTGTCTTTGAGAGAGCTGAAGCGCAAAAATGTTACATGGTCATGGTTAGAACAGCACCAGAGAGCATTTGAAGACTTTAAGCAGAAAATTGCCACCCCACCTACATTAAGTTACTATGATGTCAATAAACCAGTAACTCTTTCCTGTGATGCTTCAAAATTTGGTCTTGGCGCAGTTATTCTTCAAGAAGGCAGACCAGTAGCCTATGCTTCTAGATATCTTACCCAAACTGAAATTCAGTATGCTCAAATTGAGAAAGATCTTTTGGCAATAGTATTTGCATGTTCAAAGTTTAATGATTATATCTGTGGTTGAGCTATTCAGATTGAAACTGATCATCAACCTCTAGTCACTATTTTAAAGAAGCCTATACATTCCGCTCCAGCAAAATTACAAAGAATGATGCCCAAATTGCAAAAGTACAACTTCAAAATGGTCTATACAAAAGACAAACTTCTTCATCTGGCTGATACCTTATCCAGATCACCCATAAATACAATGGAACAGCTTAATGCAGAGAATTTTGACTTTGATACCATGGAAGTGTGTAAATTTTCCACCACGAGACTTGATGAGCTGAGAGACCATACAAAGACTGATCCAATTTTGCAAAAGCTCAACCAGTACATTAATGTTGGATGGCTGTCAAAGCAATCTAGTGTACCATCTGAAGTGTAAACTTATTTTCCTTACAGAGATGAGATATTGATGGAAGATGGCATTATTTTCAATGGCTCTAAAATTGTTGTTCCTGCTTCCTAACAACTTGAATATATCCATATTTTGCATCATGGTCACCCAGGTCCCAAATCTAGCAAAAGGAGGGTGAGAGGACTAGTATTTTGGCCTTCTCTAGCAAAAGATCTTGATAAAGCACTTTCTTCTTGTTTAGTATGCAGTATGCATTTGCTAAAAGAACCACTTCATCTTAGTCAAGTTTCTGAACTACCTTGCTCAACAGTAGCCACTGATATATTTGACTGGAACAATCAGCATTACTTAGTGTTGGTAGACTCTTATTCAAACTGGTTTGAGATTGATTTACTACCTAACCTAACATTCACCAAGTTAAAACACCAGTTCTCAGTCCATGGTAGTCCACACAAAGTTATTTCTGACAATGGTACCCAATTTACCAGTCAGTTGTTTCAGACATTTGCAGAAGAATGAGACTTTGTACATGTTACTAGTAGTCCAGAATACCCACAGTCATATGGACTAGCTGAACGTGCAGTGCAGAGTGCAAAGCAATTACTAGAGAAGTCAAAGTGTGATAATACCAATGTCTTTTTGAATTTACTTAATCTCAGAAACATACCCAGTGCCGATATACTTGCCTCTCCTGCTCAGAGATTTCTATCTAGGAAAACGAGAAAAACATTGCCTATCAGTTCCAGTTTGTTGAGGCCTAAAGCAAAGAACAACAAAACAATCAGAGCCCAACTATTCAGAAAGCGTTCTTTCCAGAAGTCCAGCTATGATAAGTCAAGCAGATGTATTCATCCATTGAAAGAAGGAGAGACAGTGAGGATATAAACCGTGAAAGGTTTCGACTGGATTGGTTAAGCAACAGGTATATGTGCCGAGCCAAGATCCTACTTCGTATAATCTGAGGGTGTGGATTACAGGAGAAACTGCAGACATCTTCTTCCTGTATCAGAATCAAATATCACAGCATTATTCCTGTGATACAGACTTTAGATCTCAGAGCAATCCAGACAATGTTCCTGTTACAGAACACATCTTAACTTCTGTTTCCATTCTTGATGATGTTCCTTATGTCCCCAAAGTTGAACATACAGCAGAGACAGTCCCAGTTGCTAGACCTAGTTCTAATTTCTATATCACTTGATTTGGTCATATTTCCAGACCTAGTGTGAAATACACAGAAACTTGGACATTATTGTTTATATGTATTTAGTTCTGTATAATTGCATGACAAAGATTTATTTGTATTAATTGCATGTCAATTGATGTCGTCAATAATGCATGACTATTTCTCAAATAGGGAGGATGTAGAATAGTGTATGTGTGTGTGTGTTTTGCACCTTTAAGAAGCATTTTAAGGACAGCACGTGCATATAAATAGCAAGCACGCGCTAGCTTCAGTGCCATTTTGAGAGTGCAGCCAGAGAGTGAGCATGTATGAGTGTAATAGCTAGTTTGATTATAAGTTTATCTAAGTTAAAGTTGTTAAGCCTGAATCCTGATGTGTTTGTATATAATAAAGCTGCTTGAACAGAACCCACGAATGCTCGTCTTTTTTATCCTGACTGGACGAGCGACAGCCTTTTCCCCTTATTCTCTCCTTTTAAGAAAAGATATAAAGGTAATAATAAAAATAAATCTTCTCTTTCCTCTGCCAGTTCTTTCTGTATCCTTGGTGTGAGTGTGAGTGTAAGTGGCTATCTTCTAGCTTCTTCTCCTTTTGTTGACATGGCTGAGAAAGGTAAGGGCCCCCTCTGATTTTAAAAAATGCCAGACGTTTGGCCATAAAATACCCTCTTCTGATTTTCATTCTCTCTGCATATTTTGTCTGGGCCCCCTTCACTTTCAAGAAGACTGCAGCATTTGTCATGTCTTTAGCCATGAAGCCTTTGTGGAAAGGCAAAATAAACTTATTTTAAAAGGTTTGCTTCTCTCAACTTTTAGTGAAGCCTTAGCTTCTGTAGATAAAGCGAAAACAGAATTTTCATCTCCTTCATCCTCATCTTCAGTGGACAAAGAAAATAAAAGAAGTCTCTCAGTTCTGACCTCTCCATTGGTTCTGAAAGCAAAAAAAATTGAAACCCTCTGTTCTGAAAGTATCAGTGGAACTGCAGGCCTCTGCTACTGACATGCCGGTGCTGACATCTACTCCAGGACTGATTGTTATTTCAAGTCCTTCGACGTCGAAGGCCTCAGTGCAGGAAATCACTACTGCTTCACCTGCCATGACCAAGGATATATTGCCTAGAACTACCTGTTCACCTTCTACTGACCTTTTTGCTGGGGAGCTCCAGAAGTTTTTCTGCAGAGGCCTAAGTCCCCTTCTACTTCATTGGTCCGCTCCACCAAAAGTCTTTCTGAACTCGATGTGGAGAGGCTAGTGAATAAAATTCTATGGGCTAGAGGACTTTCAGGCTCCCTTTCAGTTCTGACCTCCTCGGGTCTTGGCACTGAAACTTTTTTTACCCTGCTAACTACTCATCCTCTAACCTCCTCTGAAGTCATAGAGTCGTCTGTTCTAGATCTATCTGTGCCGACTGTACTGGCTCCAGAGTTATTCACTTCTTTGGAACTGGTTGTTACCCTGAGCTCTTTGCTTACTTCAGAACCGGAGACCTCCCAGAGTCACAGCTACAATGTCAGTTCTCGAGGGGGAAGATCTCAACTCCAGGTTTTTTGGAGCCATCCCTGCTCCTTTGAGCTTCTGCTCAAGTTTAGTTTGTCTCCAACTTCGGCCTTGAGGGTTGGTTCTTCAGAGTGGGGAGTGAACCCAGTTCCGAAGCAGCCTATTTTGGTTCAGGGCTCCCTTCCCTCTTGGCTGGGCTTCAAGGCTATGCAGAGGGCCCTTTCACTTATGGTGACTCAGTCAGAGTCTCCCCCTTGGAACAGATACCTCCCCCGGTTCAGTTATTTCTCCAGCCTCTCCACTGGGACAGCAGGTGCTAAAGTCTTTGGTTTCACAGGCTCAGGTACTGTCATCTTCTGATACCTCCCCAGATAATTCCCCTGAGGAGGTCCCTCAGAAAAATATGGTTCAAAAATCCAAAGGGCCTTTCCAAGACACATGTGGAGGGAGTTCCCCCAGGGGCAAATGAAGCAACCAAAATGGAAGATGCTGTCCTCATGGTAGAGGTGGTCCACAAAATCAGGGCTTCAGGGATTCCTTCCTAGGGAAGCCCTTTCAGCATTCCTGAATTGAGGCCCGATTGTCTTCCTCTCGAGGTAGTCGGGGGATGCTTATCCTTGCACTTAAATGCCTAGCCAAATTTAACAACGGATTCCTGGGTGCAACGGATCATTTCCAGAGGCTATATCATTCCCTTTTCTCACCATCCTCCTCTACTCAAGAAAATCCCCAATGTTCCTCCAAATCAGAGAGATTCAGCAGTGCAAGAAATCCAAAAACTGATTGATAAAAGAGGCATCCAAGAAGTCCCATCAGACCAGAAAGGATCCAGAACCTACTAAAGATTATTTTTTGTGCCAAAAAAAAAAACAAAGGAATTTAGACCCATTTTTCATCTCACTGTGCTGAACAAATCTGTTTGGCAAACAAAGTTCTGAATTGTCACGGTACAGTCTATTCTTCCCTTTCTGAAGAACGATGATTGGATGTGCTCAATAGACCTTCAGGATGTGTATTACCATATAAAGGTGGACAAATGCTCTAGAAGGTTCCTCCACTTTCATCTGGGAGCCAGTCATTGCCAGTTCAGAGTACTGCCCTTTGGTCTCACCAATGCCCCCAGGGTGTTCACCAAATCCATGGCAGTAGTAGCAGCTCACTTGAGACTACAAGGATTCTGAGTGTTTCCATACTTGGACAACTGGCTCATAACTGCTTTGACCAGGCATCAGTTAATGGTAGCCAGAAATTATGCTGTTGATATCTGCACCCATCTAGGGATTATGGTAAATCTTGAAAAATCACATTAAATGCCAAAGCAAAATTTAGAATTCATAGGGGCTATACTAATTGCTCAAACAACGAAAGCATCTCTTCCTCCGGAAAGATTTCAAAGAATAGTGTACAAAGTTCAAAAGATAATCCGCAGAAAAGGAGTTCCGGCCCGACTACTCTTGCAAGCTCTATGGACGATGGCAGCTTCAATAACTCTAGTATCTTTAGCCAGGTTACATATGAAAATTCAGAAATGGCTACTAGCTTCCCAGTGGTCTGTCCTCCACCAACTCTTGTCAGACCAAATCTTGATCACCAATTGTTGCAAGATATAATTTTTGTACATTCTGAACAAATTATCCACGGTTGTCCCTTTGTTCTTCCACAGCCCACTGCCATAGTGACCACAGATGCCTCCAAGATGGGGTAGGGGGGCATTATCTGGGCAAGACAGTCCAAGGCACTTGGTTCCCTTTAGAGGCCAACTTGCACATCAGTGTCCTGGAGCTAAGAGTGCTGCTTCTCATATTGTAGGCCTTTCAGACAGCTCTTCCTCAGAGAATTATTGCATTTCAAACAGACAATATGTCAGTGGTTTGGTGCATCAACAAGCAGGTAGGAACCAAGTCTTACCCCCTTTGTTGAGAAGCCCTCAGAATGTGGCATTGGGTGATCTCTTCCAACAGCTTTCTAATAGCAATGCAGATTCTGGGGAGTTCCAATGTGATTGCCAACAAGCTGAGCAGATGCATCCTTCAGCCTCAAGAGTGGTCTCTCAGTCTAGAACTGGTGAAAATAATATTCCATCACTGGGGCCAACCTTGCTGCAACCTGTTTGCTTCCCCCCAAACAAGTGCAGCAATTACATCACCCTGATTCCCCCTTCAGAGAAGTCACCCAATGACGGTCTCCTCCACAATTGCCCCCCCAGTCTCCTGTATGCCTTTCTCCCAATTCCTCTAATTCCAAAATGTTTACAAATTTGATTTTGTTACAGCTCTTTCAGTAAGATGGCAGAGGAAGGGAGAAGAAAAGTGAGCAGAAACTCATTAGTTGATTTGTTTGACTTTGGTTTCAGTAGTACTATAATAATGGCATTTTCCATTGTATAGGACACCTCCTGTAAACGGTGGATAAAAGAGAATGTGAACTTGGTGAAAGATGTAGTTTTTGCAATAATACATCATAAAAAGAGATAGTCAGATACATGTCTGTCGTGATTTTGGATGGCCTCTAGGAGTCTACCAGCTTTTCTAAGAGAGGTTTTTAAGACGTGGAATGAGTGATAGAGGTCAGAAGGTAGGGATTGTAGCCAGTAGTAGAAGGGGAGGGTGATGAGGCTGTGAATTCAGTTTGGAAGTCTTCATATGAGAAGTTACAGTATTATTTGGAGTCATTTGGGATCTGCTGATCACTTTATCAGGTCCTATCTAGAATGTTTTGGGATTTGAGAATACCTGAACTTTTTTCATGGTAATAATTGGACTCTTATCTTGTGGTATTGATTTCTGATAGAAATTTTAAGGAATTTGATTCAGATATTAATTCTGGCTTCCAGATAACCAAGGCATTGCCTCTATTTTTCATCAGCTGCAGTGTACAGTTGGACATATGGTAGCATCATTTGCTTTCTTGTAGTGGAGGACGAGAGGGAAGCATTTAGTCTCTAGGGAGTGCATGTCATTAGTTTGGAAGAAGCAGGAAGTATCAGGGTCCTGGGAGGGGTAAAACCAGGACTAGTCTGATGCTGAAAGTTTAGTTTGAAGATGTGCTCAGATGATTTGTTTCTGGTAGATATAAGAAGTAGTGAGATATATTTTTGAGGGAAAGATCAGAATAAAGTGATAGGACAGCAGTCACTGAGGTTAGGTGGTTGAATGTGAATATCTTTTTTATTTGTGATAACTGTTTTGAGGAGTGAGCCAATGGGATCATTCACTTAGAGGAATCAAGCAAAGACATTTAGAGTGCCTAGATGTTTTTGTTTAGCAGGGTCAAGAAAGGTGATGTTCTGTATCCCAAAGAAGAAGGAAGTTGCTTGATTATTATCTGATGAGAGTGAGGAAAACAGGTCACCAAAGGCAGCTGGTACGAATACAGTGTGTAGTATATAAAGGCATTCTAAATTTTGGTAGTATTGTGGGTTTGTAGGTCAATAAGAATCCAATTAGGGTGAATTCATCTGCACAAGATGATGCATCTGTTAACTGGAATTTTAAATGAAATTTAACTAAGAGGTGGTAGCCACCTCCTAATCATTTATTTGGCCTGTCTTTGCTGATGTGCGTGGAATTAGAAAAGTGGAAATCCAGGAGCTGTGGTCAGCAGTTTTCACAAGTACCAACAACATTCAGGTTGTTATGGAGGACACATGGATGGGTGGAGTCTAATTTATTGTTGATTTGGTCACAATTAAGGAGGTCACATTTTAGCTTAGTTAATGGGTAATGCTTGCTAGGGTTGAAGGTTTGAAAGGCAGAGCTGTTGGTGTTCCAGTGTTTGATTTAGTATCTTCTGAAAGAAATAATAGAATAAAAACAAAGTAGTTTTGTAGGTGTAATTTGAGAGAAAAGGTGTCCGTTGAGTAGATTTACGATAATGAATAATAGAAGTTAAATAGAAAGTTGTCTTGTAGGTGTGATTTGGGAGAATGTGTCTATTTACCGGATTTGGAGACTTTTTTCTGGGTAGAAGAAACTCCTAGGGGAATATAACCTGGAAGAAGGACTGTAGGTGAAATTTAAAAAAGTGTGGTTAAACTGGGAAGCAGAAGCTAGAAATTCAGTGATAACAGAATTAAAGGGTAGAAAGGAAAGGATAAATTAATCCAGTGGATTGTAAAGAAATGAGAAAGACAACTAAAATTAAGAGCTGTTAAGAAACAGGTAGGTGGTAGCTGAGAAGTACACATGACTGCATATAACAAAAGGAGAATGAGGTTAGAGAAGGAATGTAACTTGCTTCTCTTGCCAAAGGCACTAACTACAGCGGAGAGCAGATATTAGATGTAGTATAAAAGCTTCCACTTAAGAAGGTGCAGATAAGAGTAGGAGATGCTGTAACAATAAAAGCAGTAGTTTACCCCCCACCTAAGGCACTGCAGAAATCAGTTGGAGATGCAGTAGTAAATCCCTCCTAAGGTACTCCGGAAAATGGTAAAAGATGGAGTAGTAGAGTGTTAGCAGTACTTCCTCTCATGTACTATGAGTAAGCGATGGAGGTGCATTACTTTAGATCTCACCTAGCAGGCCTTAGAAGAGTAAAGGAGAAGCACTGCAGCAGGTGATATGCATACGAGCAGCAGCAATTTAACTTGGTGCAAAAGAGTTTAGAAATAGCAGTACGTTAATGCTTACCTAAGGTACTAAAGATAACAACTAATTTAGCTATCACCTAATATACTAGAAAAGAGGTAGGAGCTGTAGTTATGTAGGTGTCACCTGTGACAGTGATGTCAGGAGTAGGAGCAGCACCAGTGTAGCTTTGAGATAATTAGATATTGATACGTGAGGAAAACAGTGAATGTTAAAAGCAGGATAGTAGCTATTAATAATTCTTTAGCTCTTTCCAATAGTGGAGATCAGAAATGAAGATGACAGTTGCATTTGGATGTTATTAGCATTAGTAACCAGCTTCGGTCTTATCTGTCACTGTTTTAGTTTTGCCACAGCCTTTTCATTTGTCATTAAATCATATACAGAAACCACATTATTTGCTGCTGTGGCTGCAACTTCCACTGCTTTCATTATACTCTCCTTCCAGTGTCTGAATTACAGGCATTTCCATTTCTGATGTTGCTTGAGGAAGTGGACACAATGTGCTGACATTATCAATAACCTGGTTATTGTCCTATTGATCCGAGCATTTATGTCATTAATCATTTGAATTCTAGGCGTCATCTTGGCTTTATATATTCTCATAGCTAAAAGGGGAATTTCAACATCCATTGGTGCTGCTCTTCATCTGATTATATCACGTACACATTAACCCTGTTGTAATGAGAGATAATACATTTTACCATATGGGTAAATATCCTGCCAAATGCTTATGAAGAGACAATAGAACATAGTGATTAAGTTGCAGACTTGTAAACGTAGAGACTTTAGTCTGTAACCTCCCAACTTCCACGTCAATATGTATAACAATAAATAAGTTCATAGGTTGATAGGTAATTACTAGGCTAGCTGCCCTTGCTGGCATTTAAAGCCTAGCCAGTATTTTATTTTGTGCTGAAATTAACCTATCCTATTTCATTAGAGATTGACCTTACCCATCCCATGGTCGATAACTATATATTACCCCAAATGAGAATAACTGGGATCATACCATAGATAATTTGGGGGACCCATGCATAGGATAAAGTATTTAGGAGCTGCCTCTGTTCATAATAGTAGTAAAGGGGGCAGTCCTGGGTTAAATTTTCTGTCTCCCATCCATTGATTCACATTGCACTTGAATATGGACAGGATGAACTTTGTTTTATGTGGACTGGATGTCTGTTCCAGAGCAGCGGTATTCTGTGTGAGATACACCTGTCCCTTCAAACTATTCTGTTGATGTTGCAAAAGAGGTTTAGATCCCCTAGACTGACTATTTCTAATGCAGTTTGACTTGCTGATGTGCAGTAAATCCATCGGTATTGGTGGATACCTTGTATGTCTGACACAGGTCACCTTTTACCAGTCAGTATGATACCAAGTATATAGTGACAGGGCTTTGAGTTAGTCAATGTAGTACATGTTGTTTAGGCCTTGTATCCTTTTAGTAAGGTATCTCTGTGTACATTCCAGTTGTTGCATGTGTCTGGACAGATACATACCAAAGGGGGAACTGTATTTAATGATTAGGCTAATGAGGGCTGAGTAAAGAGGAGCAATGACATCTCTAGATCTAGTCACAATCCCTTTGTTTATAAGCTGTCCTATATAATTTCAGAGCAATAACTAGCTTTTCTAGTGCTTGGGCCGTTCTTGAGCCCCACATCTCCAGCACTTCATTTGAAGTGGAAAAAAAAAATCTCTCCTCCCCAGTCTGGTGTTTCAAGCCAGATTCCTGCCTTCTCCCCAGCCCTTCTATTCATCAATTGAAGAGAGAAAAAAAAAAACGTACTACTTTCAAACTGCAGGAAGCATATTGTGTTAAAGTGCCTTTCTGTACTGGCATTTAGAAATGCCAGTACAGAAAGAAGGATGCAGGAAATGCACTTCACGATCCCGTCTCCTAACACCGTGTGCTGCGGGCGTTTTCCCCTTCTCCCCACCCTTGCTATGCTTCTGTCTAACTTGTTTAGGTATGTAGCATGACACTGAAAACTTCACTGTTTATACAATACAAGTTTAATGTATCAGCATGAAGGGTGAAATCAGACTAAAAAACTTCACCAAAGCAAACTATAACTTCTTAGGTGAAGGCATAAATGCATTCCAAGCCCCACTCTCAGCTGGAAGTAGTAACTATACTAAAGCCCTGTACAATCGCTTGCATAAGTGTATAGACTTGGCTGTACTAGAAAGAATCAAAGCCACAGCTCCAAATAAAAAGCTGCCTACAGGTTTCTACCTTGTCATCTTCTAGTGCCACTATAGGTAAACCTGCAATAAATCCACATTCTGCCATTTCGGAAATGTTGACCTTTTATCTGATAACATTGTCTTGCAGTCCAGGATCCTTTGTTATTGTTTATATTGTTATACTCACTGCACAACTTCAGGCTCCAACAACACGTAAAACACATATGTTTTCTGTCTGCAGAAAGTTTCATTGCCCTGTCTTTGCCGTAAATGGATGAGCATTAAAATCCCTTAGCCATAACCTCATGCGGCAAAATGTTATGTGCCAGCCATGAAGAGTTAGTGGTCTGCAATGTCTGAGCTGTGTTTGATTGCACAGATATAATATGCTAAGTTGGAGTGAACATGTTCCAGTCTGCAATATAAAGCTATATCAAGCAGTTAGAAGAGTATACTGATTGTCTGTTGTTCGGAATCTTTGGGTTCAGATCTGACCCTTGTATCTGACTTGGCCATCTTCTATAGATTAAAGGATCTGACTCTCAAGCTCCTTCCATAACCACAATGCCCCTGACCACTGCAGTACCTCAGATCTTGTATGCCACTCTTCAGGTTCAGACGAGATTGCGATCTCTCGAATTCTAAGGTTTCATTTAGACACAGTCAATTCTCTAGCTCTTCTGCCACAAAGCAGAGTTCTTACATTGAAGACGCATGTCAGACAGATACTTTCTCTTCCTTCTTCCGTAGCAAAACTGGTCCTCAAGGCTCTAGGGTTGATAACTGCTGCAGTTACTCAAATTTCCACTGCTCATCTCCACATGAGAATTCTTCAATGGAACCTAGCAGTTCAGTGGTCCTTTTATCAACACCCCTTAAGACATCCAATAAACTGTCTTAAGCTTGCAGAAAGTCTCTTGTTTGGTGGATTCATTCCAAGGAGATGGGTCAAAGGTGTCCATTTATCTTTTCTCCTGCAAATGCCACGTTGACTACGGATGCCTCACAGTTGGGGTGGAGTGGTGTTACTTGGGACTGACTGTTCAAGCCATGTGGTCCCCACAAGAGACAAATTTGAATATCAATGTCCTAGAGATGAGAGTGGTGCTTCTAGTGTTGCAGGCCTTTCAGAGTTTCCTCCCTCTAGTTAATATTGCAGTAGAAATAGACAACATGTCAGTAGTCTTGTGCATCATCAAAACAGGGGGGAACCAGATCCTACCCCCTTTGTCAAGAATTAAAGAGAGTGTGGCAATTGGTGGGCTCATCAAGCTGCTTTCTTGTAGCGCTGCACGTACCATGGAATTCCAACATTATAGTAGACAAATTCAGCAGGACAGTTCACATGCCTCACAAGTGGTCTCTCAATCAATCGGTAGAAAACATGATCTTCACACAAATGGGGTCAACTTTGCTGTGACCTATTTGCAACTCCCCTCAACAACAAATGCAGTAAGTTTTTTGCCCTTGTCCCACCTCAGGGACAGTCATTGAGAGATGCTGTAGTCCATGCTTGGTCTCTGTTCTCCTTTATGCTTATCTTCCCCTGCCTCTCATCCCCAAGTTTCTTCAGAAAACACTTCAGTTGAAGAGCACAATAATTCTCATTGTTCCCTTCTGGCCTCAACAGGTGTAGCTCCTTTTCCTTTGGTCTCACCTAGCAAGTCCTCCTTGGGTACTGGATCTCAGTCCAGACCTCCTATCTTACCCATTAGGGCAGATTCAGCTAAACATTGCAGACCTCAAGATGACCACATGGTTTCTCCAATTCCAATGATGGCTAAACTGTCCAGGCTTTCCTTCCTAGTTCAAAAAAATCCTAGTCTCATCTCATAAACCTTTGATTAGGAAGATTTACAAAAGTAAATGGAAAAAGGTTTCTTTTTGGGGTAATCAGAGAAAGTTAGATCCTTTTACCACCCCATGTCCAGCTATTCTAGATTTCCTTGCTTACATTTTTAAAGGGGGGGGGGCAATTTTTTTCCTCAATTAAAGTTTAGTTAGCAGCCATCTCCAACTATCACATCAGAGATAATGCTTCCCCTTTAGCATCATCTAAATTATGCAAGGTGTTTCTTAAGGGTACCTTTCTACTTAGACCTTCAATAAAGGACTCTACTCCACCTTGAGACCTTACTATGCTTTTGCAAACTTAAGTACATTCTCCCTTTGAACCAGCAGCTAAAGTAGATCTCAAGTTTCTTTCCTGGAAAACTGTCTTTCTGGTGGCTATTACTTCTGCAAGATGAGTATCTGAACTCGAAGCACTATCTTCCAAACCACCATATTTGATTTTTCATAAAGACAGTTACTTTATGCACAAATCCTTCTTTTCTCCGAAAAGTTGCCTCTGAAGCCAGCATTAATCAAGTGATCAGTTTGCAAGTTTTCTTCCCCAGTTTTGAAAATAAAGGAGAATACACCCTTCATCTTCTAGACATACACAGACAATTTCGTTTTTACCTTCACAGGACCAAGGAGTTTGGGAAATCTGATCAATTATTTGTCTCCTTCACTAATAATAGAATGGGAAAACCAGTTTTAGAAACCACACTGGCTAAGTGGATAACAAATTGTATCTCCTATGTTTATTCCTTGAGAGGCATAACTTTACTATGACATCCAAAGGCGAATTCAGCAAGAACAATGCCAACATCGGCTGCTTTTTGGGTTAGAGCATCCATTGATGATATTTGTGCAGCTGCTACTTAGTCTAATTCTCGTACTTTCAATACTCATTACAAATTTGACATCATCTCCAGAAACAGAGCTGCTTTGGTTAAGTGGTTCTCTGGAACATCTTTCCGTGAAGGCCAACAAAGGTTATTATAGCTGGGGACTCAGTCCCATTCGTTGAAGAATGAATGAAAATGACAATATCAGATAAAGAGGTTATGTACTCACCATAATGTTCCATCTGTGTTGCCATTTTCCTTCTTCCTCAAGTTTCTTCCCTCCTTACCCCTGTTCATATCTTTGGTAGATAGTTCCTGTTTGAGCTGCTGATCTTCCAGCTATCACTTTTTCTGTCATAGAATTGTTATTGTATTTCTGGTAATAATATATATAATAGCAGCAAACTCAATCTTAGGTATTGCAATGGTCAGGGGCATTATAGGTAAGGGAGGAGCTTGAGAGTTGGATCTTAGAATCTATCGAAGATGGCCAAGTTGGATCTGAGGGTAATTTCTGAACCTATTCGTTGAGGAAGAATGAAAATGGACAACACAGATGTAATGTTACAGTGAGTACATAACTTCTTTTTTTAAGGTGTCATGGCTATAAAAGGATGACATTTTCATTAAAGTTTAAAAGCTAACAGATAAGTTACAGTATTTAATAGAAGCTGCATTGAATTGGTATGTAGTTCTGTTTATGAATTCTGCTTTTGTCGTATTGACAAGGGTTCATTCTTTTGATTAACTATATTTTTCTGGTAGTGCCAGGTACAGACTTCTTGTCTTCTTCCTACTGTTCACAATTTATTCCAAAACAGTTATGGCCCTTATCATCAAATGTTTTGCTTTTTACTATTTTTTTTTCCTGTGGAGGTAATTATATTTTGAGCAGACTCAAAGCAGTGATAGCTCCAGGCACCTTTTCTTGTCAGGGTACAATGGATACCTCTCAACTGTACAGATTTTTGCCTGATATTTTTGGTCCATTTTTGAAAAACAGACTAACAGTATGAGGCAAAAATCTAGACATTTTGTGAAAATCTGTACAGTTGAGAGCTGTGATATATCCACCCAATACCCCAGCCACATGCTGCAAAGATACTTTAAATCCCTGGAAACCCTGTATTTGTGTTGCGTGCTTCAGTTGTTGGCTATATATGTATGTGACAGTCTGATAGGCATCTGGTGGGCTGCCTAAGCCCCACTCCCCAGCCCATCCCACTCTCATCAGCTAGCAATCCTCTGCACCAGCTCAGCCTTACAGCCCCATCTCATAGCTGTGCATGCAGCTGGTGGTAGTGCCTGGCATCTAAGTACAGGGTAAAGAATTCCAGTGTTTAATGTATTATTTGTGAGTATCACTTAACAGTTATGAAACAGCATTTTTTGTATAAATTTATTTGTTTCAAGTTTCTGTTTAAGCACTGATATTATGCTCCATGTTATGCTAATTTTCTTGTTAATGTGATGCAGGCATACTTATCATTAGTAGTACTGCATTTAAGGCAAGTGGCCTAAGGATGAGTGTGGAGTATCCTTTTGGTTGTAATGGGCATTTTTAGTCTGTTAAGTCAAACTTTTAACAACTACACTTCTTCTTCTTCTTCTTTCGGCTGTTCCCAGAAATGGCAACTAGTCCAATTTTATTCACTAAAACAACCATGATTAGCACTCTATATCTCTGATGAAGGCACTTGTAAGTTTTTAAGATTAGCATACAACTTTATTTAGCCATTTCCATATTCATTACAAGACTGAACTTTCTCGTAATGGAATGAAACATAGAGGTATGCGGCATTTATTATTCACTGCTGGCCATGATTTAAGCTGTAAATTATTCCGTTAAGTCATGTAGATACGATGATCTGATGACGTTTGTTTATTACAGATGAAAGCGCTAATCATGGTTGTTTTAGTAAATAAAGTTGGACTAGTTGCCATTTCTGGGTCCTGATGCTTTTTATTGTGGATTTTACAATTTGTGGTTGGTGTCCGTGAATTTCAAAAGATTATTCTTTTGGCTGTTCCCGTTAGGGGTAGCCACAGCAGATCATCTGTTTCCATTTCTTTCTGTCCTCTGCATCTTGCTGTGTCACACCAACCACGTGCATGTCCTCTCTCACCACATCCATAAACCTTCTCTTAGGCCATCCTCTTTTCCTCTTACCTGGCAGCTCCAGCCTTAGCATCCTTTTCCCAATATACCCAGCATCTCTCCTCAGCACATGTTCAAACCAACAGAATATCACCTCTCCTGCTTTGTCTTCAAACCGTCCAATCTTAGCTGACACCCTAATATACTGATTCCTAATCCTGTCCATCCTCATCACACCCAGTGCAAATCTTAACATCTTTAACTCTGACACCTCCAGCTCTGACTCTTGCCTTTTTGTCAATGCCACTGTCTCCAAACCATATAACATAGCTGGTCTATACCCTCTTGTAGACCTTCCCTTTCACTCTTACTGGTATCTTTCTGTCACAAATCACTCTTGACATTCTTGTCCACCCACTCCACCCTGCTTGTGCTCTCTTCTTCACCTCTCTTCCATACTCACCATTACTCTGAACTGTTAATCCCAAATATTTAAAGTCATCCACCTTTGCCAACTCTACTCCCTGCATCCTCACCATTCCTTTATCCTTCCTCTCATTCACACACATATATTTTGTCTTAGCCCTGCTGACCTTCATTCTTCTCCTCTCTAGAGCATATCTCTACCTCTCCAGGGTCTCCTCAACCTGTTCCCTACTCTTACAGCAGATTACAATGTCATCCACGATCATCATAGTCCATGGGGACTCCTGTCTCATCTCGTCTGTCAATCTGTCTGTCATCATTGCAAATAAAAAAGGGCTCAGAGCTGATCCTTGATGTAATCCCACTCTACCTTAAATGCATCCGTCACTCGTACCGCATACCTCACTACTGTTACACTACCCTCATACATATGCTGTACCACTCTTACATAATTCTCTGCCACTCCCAACTTCCTCATACAATACCACAACTCCTCTCTAGGCACCCTGTCATCTGCTTCCTGTAAGTCTGCAAAGATACAATGCAACTCCTTCTGACCTTCTCTATACTTCTCCATCAACACTCTGAGAGCAGACATCGCATCTGTAGTTCTCTTTCCTGGCATGAAACCATACTGCTGTTCACTAATCATCACCTCCCTTCTTAACTTAGCTTCCACTACTCTTTCCCATAACTTCCTGCTGTGACTGATCAATTTTGTTCCTCTGTCGTTACTACAGCACTGCACATCACCCTTATTCTTAAAAATTGGTACCAAAACACTTCTCCACTCCTCAGGCATTCTTTTACTTTCCAAGATTTCGTTAAACAATCTGGTTAAAAACTCCACTGCCATCTCTCCTAAACGCCTCCATGCTTCCACAGATATGCCATCTAGAACAAAAGCCTTTCCATTCTTCATCCTCTTCATAGTTGTCCTTACTTCCTCCTTGCTAATCCATTGCACTTCCTGATTCACTATCTCCTCATCATCCAACCTTCTCTCCCTCTCATTCTCTTCATTCATCAGTCTCTCAAAGTACTCTTTCCATCTGCTCAACACACTCTCCTCGCTTGTGTGTAAGTTTCCCACATTATCTTTTATCACTCTTACCTGCGGCACATCTTTTCCAGCTTGGTCCCTCTGTCTAGCTAATTGGTACAGGTCCTTTTCTCCCTCCCTAGTGTCCAAATTTTCATACACCTCTCCATCTGCCTTATCCTTAGCCTTTGCCACCTTTCTCTTCCCCATACACCTCAGCCCCTTATACTCCTGTCTACTTTCTTCATCTCCCTGACAACTCCACTTCTTCTTCACCATCTTCTTCCTCTGTATACTCTCCTCTGCTTCCTTGTTCCACCACCAGGTCCCCTTGTCCTCCTTCCTCTGTCCAGATGTCACACCAAGCACCTTTCTAGCTGTCTCCATTACCAGCTCTGCTGCAGTTACCCAGCTATTTGGTAACTCTTCACTGCCACCCAGTGCCTGTCTTAACTCTTCCCTGAACTCCACCCCACATTCACCATTTTTCAATTTCCACCATTTGATCCTTGGCACTACCCTCACACTCCTCCTCCTCTTCTTGATCACCAGCGTCATCCTACAGACCACCATCCTATGATGCCTAACTGCACTTTCCCCTTTACAGTCTCCAATCTCCTTCAGATTGGCCCTCCTACAAAGGATATAATCCAACTCTGTGCATCTTCCACCACTCTTGTACATCACCCTATGCTCCTCCCTCTTCTTAAAATACATATACACCACAGCTATCTCCATCCTTTTTGCAAATTCCACTACCATCTGACCTTCTGCATTCCTCTCCTTAACACCATACCTACCCATCACTTCTCACCCCCTCTGTTCCCTTCACCAACATGCCCATTGAAATTGGCTCCAGTTATCAAACTCTCACCCTTGGGTACACTCACCACCATTTTATCCAACTCACTCCAAAATTTTTCTTTCTCATCCATCGCACAACCAACTTATGTAGCATATGCACTAGCAACATTCATTATTACACCATCAGTTTCCAGCTTCATAAACATCACTGCATCTATCACACTTTTCACTTAAAAAACACTCTTGGCATACTGTTCCTTCAGGAAAACTCCTACCCCATTTCTCTTCCCACCCACACCATGACAGAACAATTTGAACCCACCTCTGATACACCTGGCCTTACTCCCCTTCCATTGCTTGCACGCATAATATATCAACCTTCCTTCTCTCCATCATATCAGATAGCTCTCTCCCTATACTAGTCATACTGCCAGCATTCAAAGTTCCTACCCTCACTACCACACTCCTGACCGTCCTTCTCACTTCCTGCCTTTGGGCATGCCTTCTTCCTCTTCTCCTTATTCTTCAACCAACATTAGCCTGATTTTCACCAACACTGTGTTGGCTAACAGTACTGGTGGTGGTCCTTGTTAACCTGGGCCTCAACCAATCCGGTATGGAAATCTGTATTGTTATCCACATATGTCATTTGGCAAAAGTTTTACATTGGATGCCCTTCCTGATGTAACCCTCCCCATTTATCTGGGCTTGCGACTGGCCCGAAGAAATGCACTAGCTTGTACATCCTCAGTGGCTGGGTTTCAACAACTGCACTATTGTAGAATATGTACTAATTTTCTTTATTTAATCATTGTTATTCCAGCTAAGTTTTGCATGTGTGTGTGTGTGTGTGTGTGTGTGTGTGTGTGTGTGTGTGTGTGTGTGAATGCTTCAGCCGCATGCACGTGTGTGTCTGTGTACAAGTGTGCCTTATATATCTCTATCTGTTTGCTTTGTGATGTGATCAGTACAATAGCTGCTAGCTGGACTGGATTGCTTTAAATGAAAGGGAAGTACGCACTAAGGTGTTTAAAATATCTGTTTATATTCATATGCTACCTTCTAAAATCATTGCATTTAGTGTTAAATGCTATTAATATTTTTGCATTTATTTGCTTGTTGTGTTACTTGTGTACATACATCGTTGTACATTATTGCTCATTATTAGAGCAAGTTAACTTCAGAAAAGGGTTATGGATAATCTTGGTGGTGCCAAATGCAGTTTATTTGCAGATGATCCGTTGCTGTATTTGCTGAGTTTTTTTGTATTTAATATTAGTCTAGAAGCAAGGAGGAATGAAATAAACAAATTATTTATGAGTTAGTACTCAAACATATACACTGCTATGGTAGGCGATACTATCGTACTGTACTGGATAACTATGAAATGCAATGTCATTAGCTGCCTAGGCGCTATAAGCGTCAGTGATGCACGAGGACAGTCGTGTGAAATGATGTTGTTATATGTTGAAAAACAGATGTACATCTGCAAAGTTCAGAATTATGTATATTATAAACATTATTAGATAAATTAACACCATGGGAACTAAACCCATAGTTATATGAAGAGTAGTTACTGTGTCTACTTAATTATCATGATGAGTTAATTGTCAAAACAACTACTTAATGATTATAAATGCCATTTATCTGAAATATTTGGGACAGGGATAAATCTTTAAATTCTGTAGGAATGCTCAGATAAACGTAGGGATAGTGACACTTACAGTAAGGATACACAGGCTGTCTCCACACCTTGGCAACCCTCTGATAATGCTCTTCCATGTCATTCCGATGCAGGTCATCATAGTGGTGCAATCCAGTACAATAGATCCCCATGCATCTTTGGATCTTCCTCACAATCTGGTTCCAGATGTCAATCATTGTAATGTTCCTTAGCTTGGCTGTCATCTGATACTTCACTGCAGCATAGGCAGTCAGCATCTGGGTGGTCTACTGCTCAATTCAACTGGGAGCAAGGATAAGTTGCAGCCTCCTGGAAATAGCCATCTCGATGCCACAATGAAAAATGTAGGATAAATGCAAAAATTGAAAAATGCTCACTGAGGACCCGCTCAGTTCACATGTACCAATGGTCTGATTTGTAAATACAGCAAAATCAGTATTTAAAATTGGTGCTTATATCATGTTATCGGATCAGTGGAAGATAATGGGCATGTGCCATACATGAGACCGTTTATCGTTACCTATTAGGTACTTGCATAGTGCAACCTGAGTGTTAGGCTGAATGTAGGCAATTTATGTAGACATTTGCAAATGGAATTCCAAAATAAAGAATTTTAATGAACCTCCTTAATTATATATGGCACACATGTTACTTAAAGACAGGGCACATTAGGTGCTCTTACTTTCAGTGATACCTGAGTCAGAGGAAGCTGATAAAGTAAACTGGCACCTGCTAGCATTTCTGTTTTGAGGAATATTTTATCTGTTAAACTTACTCAAAGGTACCTGTTTAGATTTATTTTTATTGAAAATATGAACTTTAAGTGAAATGGTTATAACTTACTGGAGTGTTGTTTAATTGACATTTATGCATACAGGTGTTGCCATTTTAATTAAGGACATGCAGTAATTTCCTATATGCAATTGTATGGACAGATTTACATTGCAAATGTGAACAGTACATAAAGACAGATTTACGGATCATCTGTATTTCTTACAGGTAATTCTATACGCTCTGTGATTTAAGTATGGAAACCCATGGATTCCAACACCATATATATGTACTACGTTCTTTTGCTGTTACATATATTTTTTCATTGATGTTTCTTAAAACTCTTAATACTATAATCTTTTGCTGTCACAGATATTTCTTCATTGATGGTTCTAAACAAATGTCTTAATGCTATGTTCTTTTGCTGTTAAGGATATCTCTCATTGATGTTTCTTAACAAAAATATTATAACTACTGGCTCAATATACAAAGGATCCTTACTCTCTGTGGCCTGCTTACGGATCCTGAGGATTGTTTTTGATGCCTTCCATAAGTTGTTCAATTGTTAGTTTGTGTAGTATTTTAATGTGAAAAACGTGCAGGCTCCTGTGGTATGATGCTGTTGCCTTTGGACTCCTTTCAACAGATATGTAGTGTAAGGGGGTCTAATTCCAAATATATCCTCTATAGATATCACAAGTTGTGTTAGTTTTACAACTATGTATGCAGGCATTGCTGTTGCATTTTATATGTCACCTTAGTATTTCTCAGTGTTTTATAGACTTGAGCATTGCACAAGAATGCATACTATTTCTGGTGACGTAAACTGCCCACATAATCATCTACATAACTGAGGTCACACAGGAATTTGATCATGTGCATATCACTGTCTTTCAGATAGCAAACTATCTTAGGAGCGGCAATTTCTTCCCAAGAAAAATGGCATCATACAAGATGCACTGCAACAACATGGACAGAGACTCCTTGGACATGCAGGGAATACAGTTTGGAGAAAAGAAATGTGGACCGACACCACCAACATGATTAATGCAGTTGGAAGACACAACTGTCTGCATCCTCCATTAGCCTGCCCAGTGATCATGATGTGGGATCTGATGTGCCTCAGTATGGTAGCATGGTCTCTGGCACACAAGACAGTTATGTGGATTCAGCTGTAGCCTCAAATGTGGAGGGAAACTTGTCTGGCCATTCTGACAATGAGGGGACATCAGTTGGTGAACAGGATGAGGCTGGTGAGCAACAGATCCAAGATGAGACTACTGCTGATGTTAACATTTCCCCACAACACATTAATGCTGGCCTTCACAGTAGACATAGGCATGCAGATGGTGTGCATGGCCAGGTGTCAGAGGGTATCCATCTACTCCTACAGGCAAAGGAGCATTCCCAGCAATGTCATGGATCAGACATCTATGCACTTGCACAGATCATGCCGCACACCATTTGCATGTGCTGCATGAAGGACAGGAATGCAGACACAGTGAGGTAATGGCGTGATTGGCTGCTCATAATGAAATTATGCTATCTGTGGCATGGTCAGTAGAAACCCTGATCTCAACAGACCTACAGCAGTGCCATGGTACAACCAGGATTCTACATGCCCTAACAGTGCTTAGCTAATTGCCACATGGGAGAGGCAGGCCACCTCTTAGCAGAACAAAGCTTGACCATCGAGCATCAGTGTCTGTTCTCCAAAATGCAAACACTTCCAGTGCTGGCCCATCTGCTGTGGTCCCACCAGTCCTGGCCAGACAATCAAGTCACAGTCATGCTCCTTCACCTCAACATGGTGGTGTCACCCCATCAGTCTTCTTTGTGGAGCAGCCTGGGCCAAGTGTTTTTGTATGTGGTAGGGGCAGAGCAGAGTGCAGTGTGAGCTATCTGTGTGGTTGCCCTAGACTGCATTAGAGTGAGTCCAACAATTTAATAAACATAGCTGACTCCACATATTAAATTACTTTACCCATATTTTATTGTGAAATATTTGGCTTCTGATATGAAAAGTTCTGCATTATGTCCTGTGTTGTTTCTCTTTTTTCAGCTTATTATAGTGTAGAAATAGGAATATGTTGCACTGATGTGTGTCCCTTATTGTTTGCAATACACTTATAGAACAATCTGAGTCTGAATGCAATCCTGTGTGAGGTGTGCCCTTTGTTGGTGATTGCTGTTGACAGGCACTGCCATGTTGTCTGCACCTACACATTGCCTATGTCTGTGTCTTCTGCTGCCTATGTCCTACTGCTCCTCCTCTGATACCTGTGGGATGTCATCTTCAGACATCTGGAGTTCTTGGGGTGGTTCACCCATACCTGCAGCTGGAAGACTGCCATGTGCTCTAGTTAGCAAGTTGTGCATCATGGCACACAACATTATCATTTGTGCTGCTTTCTCAGCTGTGTATTGCAGTGCACCCCTGGATGTGTCCAGACATCTGAATCTAGCTTACAGTACACCAAACACATGCTGTATGATCTTTCTGTTTTTTGCATGCACTCTATTATAGGCCTCCTCTGCCGGGTTGGATGGTTCACAGTAAGGTGTCATTAACCACAGTTCAAGCGGATAACCACAATCACCTGCTGTGGTGAATAAAAATGCATTTGGTCATCATGGATATTGGGATGAGTATTCTTAGCTTACATCCTAATTGTTCTCCTGTATTTACCTAGTAGAAGTAATAATGTTTGTTATGCTGCCATCTGCTGGACACACAACCTGTAGGGATGTCCATCCCTTTCTGTTTATGTATCGGTCTGCTTCAGGATGTACTGGTGTCTTGATCAGTATGTGTGTGCAGTCTTTTGCACCAAGTACATGAGGGAAGTTTGCAGTGCTGTAAAACTTGTGCATTACAGTTGTCCGCTCCTTGGGGTGGATTGAAAGTGGATGTAGTCATCCACATTGCTGCACATTGCTGCCAGGAATTTTGGCAGGATACGGCTGGCAGCTGTCTGATATGCTCTCACAGTATCTCCCATGTGTCTCAGAAATGTCCCAGCTGTAAGTACACCCAGACTGAGACACACTTTGGTTTCAAGGGGGATACAGTCACATATGGAGCACACATGTTGCAGACATCCTGCACCAGTTGTCTGTCTAGCCAGTACCTGTCTGTTACTTGTTGCTCTGACAACTAGTTTAGTTAAAGCCATGCTCTGACTGTAGTTGCCTACATTCTGTGGCACACAGCCACATCCTTATTTATAGCTTGTATCACTGCAGCCTGTTGTTGTTCATTAACTGCAAGTTGCCTTGCTCTGATGTTGTCCTTTTCATTATGCCTCACTACTGGGTTTATGGATCTGACCTCGGATCTGACTAGGCCACCTCTCAAGACTTATGATCTGAGCCTCAAGCTCCTCCCTGTCTCATAATATCCCAAGCCTTCCCTAACTCCTCAGATCTCGTTTGCCACCTTCCACCTCAAATGTGATCAGCAGCCTCAGCTACAGTTAAGTGATTTTTTGGGGGGTATTTTCTTGGTGATTCTTCCACTGCAGTGATTCTCTTTCTTTATTTTTTTATCTGTAATTTATTCTGATATCCATTTAATTCCTCCCCAGCCTTTTTAGCTAGTTTTTGCTGGTGTTAAGGTTGTTTCTACCCCCTCCTTGTTTCTCTGCAATCATGACTTCCTTCTTTTCTATCTGCTATCTTTCTATCTTTAGCTATATATAAAAAAAAATGAAAAAAAACTTTCCTATATATTTTTTTTGCTTTTCATAGTTAACCTTTATTTCTTTGAGTTGTTTTGTGTGTGTGTGTGTGTGTGTGCGCGCGCGCATGCGCGCGCGTGCTAAACTTTTGTTTAGCATGTCTGAAAAGCCTATGGGGTTTAAAAGATGTGCCTCTTGTGGGCATAAGATTCCCCAATCAGATGCCCACAAGAGGCGCGTGTACTGTCTTGGGCTGGGGCATCTGGAGGTAAAATGTAATATGTGTGTGTCCTTCAGTCCCCATGCCCTTGCCGATCATAACAACATGCTATTCTTGAGAAGTTGCCTGACCTCTGGTGCTCAAAATCCCTCGGCTAAGGAGCTTAAGAAGCATGCCTCCTCTGCATCTCCGGGGTCCACATCTTTGGTGCTGAGAATTGCCAAAAATTGTTGGATCCTTTGACTTCAGATCCTTCCAGTTCTCACGCCTTTTTGAATCTGAGAAGTTCCTTGGATCTGATAAGGTCTTCTTCTGTAAAGACTCAGATGCTGTTGGCTCCTTGGTCTTTGGGTCTGAGTGGTGCCTCAAATCCTATGGAAGCTGAACCCTCTTTGAGCCAGAAGCACTCGGATTGGAAGCCCGGAGTCATACTCCATGTCAGAGCAAATCTCCATGTCCAGGCCTGACCGCTCAGACCAGCATATCTCCAGTCAAGTCCACCCACTCTTCAGCCTCCTCAATATCCTCTCAGCTGTCACACTCAGACATGGGCAGGATGATGCAGAGTTTTCTCAAAGCCCAGATTCAGTTGGGGATTTTGCCATCTCTGAACCATGTGGTATCCATGAGAACTCCAACTGCAGTACCTCATTCTCCTCTTCTGATCCAACCTCCAGTTTTGAAACTTCAGGATCTAGCTTTCCCAAGTGTTCTGTCATCGGAGTGTAGAAATTGTCTTTCTTTGACTCTGGCAGTGTCCCAGTCCAGGTTGCCTCCAATGCCCTCGGACAGAAGTGGGTCTTGGTCCTGAGACACTGGTGCCAACTCCTTGGGGTTGGTCTTGGCTCTGACTCTTTTGGAGCTGTCCTGCCCCTAGGGGCTTCATCCCTTGACAGTTTGGGCCCAGCACTTTCTGGAGACTTGGATCCAGGATGGCTTCCTCCTTCTCCTCCTTGGTAGTTCCAGATCCGAGGGAGATGGGATGGGCTTCCCCAGATTCATCTGCCTTCCAGGTGGCAAGGCTTTCTTCTGATTGCAAGAAATGGCCCCTCATCCCCCAGATCCTACACCATCTCCCTCTGATCTGAGCTTTGTGCCCAATCATCCTGTCTGTAGTCAGCCCTTCCAGGGGAGCCTCCAGACTTGCACCCAGCAAAGGGCCCACCTGTCTTCCGAGTCCTCCCGTGAGTATTCCAGGGGAGGTTCATCGGAAAAGACAGTGCAAGAGGAAGCACATAGTCTCCCCTCTGGAGTCTTTGACAGAGGACACCAACTTTGATGAAGGGGAAAGGTCCCCCCTGATCTCCACCCAATGAAGTCTCCTTCAGGGATATTTTGGAAATAATGAAACAAAAGGGTGGCTGGGATCAATTTGTTTTCCCTCCAATGGACCTTTTCTAGGAATCAATGGAGTGGAAAGAAGATGTAATTACTTAAATCCCAGGAATCTTTCCCTGAGTTGCAAGACAAATCCTCTTGTAGAAGCAGAAGAAGAGGATTTAATGGCAGACTCTGCCCTAGAGGGAGGGGGGGGGGTGTCCACAGAACCAGGGTGGTCGAGAACCTTTCTCCATCAGGTATTACCAGCTCTGCTGAAGCATTGCCCAGCTGTCCTGCTCTGGAGGCAGTTGGGGGCAGATTATCCTTACACACAAATGCCTGGGCAAACATAACAAATGATACCTTGGTGTTAAATTTAATTTCCAGAGGTTACTATTTTCCCTTTTCTCTTTGTCCTCCCAGTTCTGGGAGATATCTCCCCGATGTGCCACCCAGTCAGAGGGAGAATGCCATCAGAGAGGTTCAGAAATGTCTAGAAAAAAGAGTCGTCAAGGAGGTCCCACCTGAACATCAAGGATGCAGAACTTACTCACACTTCTTTTTGGTGCCAAAGAAAACAGGGGACCTTCAACCAATCTTAGATTTGAGCAGTCTGAACTTATTTGTAAAGAAGTCAAAGTTCCACATGGTTATGTTACAGTCGATGCTGCCACTCCTCCACAAGGATGATTGGATGTGCTCTGTAGATCTCCAGGATGCGTACTATCGTATGAAAATAGACAGGCATGCCAGGAGACACCTGCACTTCCAACTAGGAGCCAACCATTACCAGTTCAGAGCACTGCTCTTTGGTCTCATCACTGCACCCTGGGTGTTCACCAATTGCATGGCAATGGTTGCAGCCCACCTTCGTCTGCAAGGATTCCAGGTGTTTCCATACTTAGATGTTAGCTCCCGATGGCACCTATAAGGTATCAGCTACTTTGGGCCATCCAGGTTTTGCTACAACTCTTTGATTGCCTGGGAATTATAGTTAATTTAGCAAATTCAAAGATGGTCCCTGTACAGGACATAGAGTTTATAGGGATGCAATTGAACACAGTCACAAAGATAGCTGCCCTACCTCTACAGAGAATAAGATCTTTGAGACAGCAGGTACAGCTGTTAATGGATTTGCCAAACTTGCCAGTTCACCTGGTCCTGATGGCACTAGGATCCATGTCAGTTGTCATCGTTCTGGTACTGTTAACAAGTTTCTTCATGCAAAAAAACTAAGGGTAATGCTGCTCAATGCCAGAAGTCTCAATCTCAAGATGCACGCACTCGAGGCCCTTCTCAGTATGGAGAACATCGATGTCTGTGCTGTGACAGAAACCTGGTTCAAGGCTCCTGAGAGCACCCCAGCACTAGCAGGTTTCACCTCATATCATGCGTTCCGGCCCCAAAATCCGGACAACACCAAGAAAGGAGGGGGGGTGTCCATATTCATAAAGGACACCCACACCTCAAGGTTGGTGGCAACTCACGATGCATCGGAGACCATCCAGGTGCAATTAACCATAGGCAAGACTGCTCTGCAATTTGTAGCATGTTACAGGCCACCCTCTCAAACTCAGGAACCTCACATGGCCTTCCTGAAAACAATGGAGGGATAAATGTATCTCCAAACACCATCATACTAGGTGACTTCAACTACCCTAATATAGACTGGGAACACTACTCAAGCCCAAACACTCTAGCCCAAAGGTTCCTGGAGTTCATAAACTCAAATGCCATGGAACAACTAGTCACCATCCCCACAAGAGGAGAAAACATACTTGATCTCATCATCACGAACATGGGATCACAATGTTCAACACCGGAAGTATACCCCTCACTGGTGAGATCAGATCATAAACTAATCTCGCTGGAGGTCCTCATCCCGCCCCCACCTGAAACAAAAAAGACCACAGTGAAAAACTTTTCAAAAGCAGACTTCACACTTCTAAAAACTAGTGTGGTCTCCTTTAAGGCCCCTGAGCCAGTGGTAAACATTACTCAAACCGCTGAATCACTTACAAATGCCTTCTACCAGCACCTACAGGACTGCATGGATCAGGCAATCCCAAACAAAACTAAGACTCTTTGTACCAAAGGCAAGCGTCCAGTCTGGTGGACCCCAGCCATAAACAAGCTCTACAACAAAAGGAGGAAGCTACTACAAGATAGAGCAAAATCCTTGAAAGGTAAGACACCTTTGATCATTATAAGTAAAAAACTAAGAGCTCTCATAAAATCATCCAAGGCAAATTTTGAGAGAAAAATCGCCAAGGATTCAAAAGACAATCATAAGGCCTTCTTTAGCTATGTTAGAAACCTAGGAGGAAACTCCCAGATATGCTCAGAATTAGTTCAAAATGATGTGAAGATTACTGAACCTACACACATTGCCAACATACTGGCTGACAGGTTCAGTGCAAACCCCCCCCCAAAAGGAGAGATATCTATACCAGAGGATTGTAGCCCCCCAAACATCTCCAACGCCCAGGTGAGAACTGCTCTCTCCAAAGCAAAAAACACAGCATCCATGGGACCGGATGGTGTCCCCGGCTGTGTGCTCCATGAACTCAATGAGGAATTAAACCCGCAGTTAGGACAGCTGTTTAATCTTAGCCTCACCTCAGGATACGTACCCAAGGAGTGGCGCACGGCGACTGTGGACCCACTTCACAAGGGCGGTGCCTCCACCGACCCTGGAAATTACCGTCCCATTAGCTTGACAAGCCTTATCTGCAAAGCCATGGAGAGGATCATAATGGAACTCATAAATAAAGACATAGGGAACTTGCAGACTTTGGATCCAACCCAGTTTGGCTTTGTCAAAGGCAGATCATGCCTTTTAAACTTGGTTGACTTTTTCGAGACAGTCACCAAGGCCATTGATGAGGGAAAGGCAGTCCATACAGCCTACCTTGACCTGGCAAAGGCCTTCGACACAATACCCCACTCAGGTATCATCAATAAACTCATCAGCTTGAATGTAAACCCATACATCACAAGATGGGTTGCAAACTGGCTAAGTGACAGAACCCACAGGGTCAGAGTTGCTGGAGCCATGTCAGACTCAAAGCCTGTCACAAGTGGTGTCCCACAGGGCTCAGTCCTGGGTCCACTCTTGTTCGGCATCTACTTTTCTGAAGTACAAGCAAACACAGGAGGGTTATGGCTGACAAAGTTTGCAGATGACTGCAAACTGGGCGCCATAGTCGAAAACACATCTGACACAGATATCCTTCAGAAGGGCCTCACAGAAACGGATAACTGGTGCCAGAGCCATGGCCTAAAGTTAAATGCCAAGAAATGCATAGTCATACCCTTCGGGAAAAACAAGGTTACCCCTAGCTACCATATAGGTGGCAATCCACTGAGCACAGAAGAAGTCATCAGGGATCTGGGGACCCAGGTTGACAGTAGCCTTTCGTTTGACACTCATGTTGCTAAAGTAGTTAGGAAAACCTTCTACATTGCCCACCTGATCATGAAGGGATTCACATCTAGATCAAGGGAGGTCATCGCTCCCCTGTACTCATCACTCATTAGACCTATGATTGAGTACAATGCCCCATTCGGAATGTAACTGACCAGACACCTGCAGCAGCTGGAAAGGCCCCAAAAGTTCCTCACCAAAAGGATAAAGGGTCTCAAAAATATGTCTTATGCTGCCCGACTGAAAGAACTCCAGCTCTATTCAGTCTCATACCGCTTGCTCAGAGGTGACCTGTGCCTGACATATAAGGCCATGTCAAACCCTGATTTGATGAATATGCTTCACCTCAAAAATCTAGATCCCTCAGAACCACAAGGGCGGAGACTTAAACCTTGACACGGTTATTAATAGAACATGCTGGAGGGACAGATTCATCACCCAGAGACTCCCTATGCTGTGGAACAAAATCCCGGTACATGTGAGGCAGAGCACCTCGCTGGCCTTGTTCAAGAGGAATCTTGACCAATGGATGGGGGATTGCAGATATACCCCAGGGATTACTTCAGTGTCACTGCTTGACAGAGGCACAGCAAAATAATAGGCATAGTTTTATTCAAACTAAAGGGGTGGCGAAAGCCAAATAACTATGGGCTAGGCTTATAAATGCCCTTGGGCAGATAGCCTAGTATGAACCTATGAACCTATGAAGTTCTCCAGTGGACCCTAGTGGTCCAGTGGTCTTTCCTGTATCATCCCTTGTCAGCTTCCATCAGACTAACTCCGATCTGCAAGCATCATCTGCAGTGGTGAATGCTTACAAGTGATCTCCATATCAACAGACCCTTTACTCCCCCTCCACCTATAGCCACAGTGACCATGGATGCTTCCCCGTTGGGGTGGGGGTGGGGGGCATTATCAGGGAAGAATGGTCCAAGGCAAGTGGTTCACAACAGAAACAAAATTGCACATAAATATCCTGCAGATGAGAGCAGTACTTCTTTTGTTGCAAGTCTTTCAGAACTGCCTCCCTCTGGGAGCGATTGCAGTTCTCTCAGACAACATGTCAGTTGTTTGGTACATCAACAAGCAGGGGGAAACCTGATCATACCCTTTGTGCAGGGAGGCCATGAGGGTTTGGGAATGGACGATCTCTTCAAACCGCTTTCTCATTGCAACGCACATCCCAGGAAAGTCCAAAGTTCTAGCAGGCAGACTGAGCAGGTCGATCTTGAGTCCTCATGAGTGGTCCCTAAATCACTCAGTAGCGAATCAGATTTTTAGACATTGGGGCCAACCTTGATGTGACCTCTTTGCCTCTCCCCTGAACAACAAATGCAACAAGTACTTCACTCTGATCCTCCCATGGGGGGAGTAACCCAGGAATGCTCTAGTTTATGATTGGCCCCAGATCTCCTTTATGCTTATCCCCCAATTCCCCTGATCCCTAAGGTTCTGCGTAAAGCCAGGAGGTTGAAGAGCACTCTGATCCTCATTGCCCTCTTCTGGCCTCACCAGGTATGGTTTCCCTTTCTCCAGTCTCATAGCCAGTATCCCCCATGGATACTAGATCCCAGGAAAGATCTAATTTCCCATCCCTTGGCACTTCAGACCTCCAGTCTTCAATCCTTCGAACTAACTGCTTAGTTTCTCCACAGGCTAGCATCATCTGTTCAGGAGATTATATTGGCTTCTCAGAAGCCTTCCATCAAAAAAAGTATACAATAGTAAATGGAATTGATTTTCCATTTGGGCATCAGAATGGAACACTGATCCTTTTTCTGTCCCTATTTCAGATATTCTTATGTTTCTCAGCTTACTTTTCCAACAAGGGGCTAGTTTTTCATCATAAAGTTACAGCTAGCAGCTATTGCGAGTTTTCATGTAGGGGAGGGCAACATTCCTTCCTCTTCTTTCTCTCAACATCAAGGTCATATAGGGCTTTCATGAGAGGAGTTTTTCAACTTAGACCAATTAAAGATCTGTCTTCTCCTTGGGATCTCACTGTTGTGCTTCAAGGCCTTATTCAGAAACCTTTTGAGTCTGCAAGCTCATGTAACATAAAATTATTGTCTTGGAAGACTATTTTCCTGTTGGCCATTACTTCAGCAAGAAGAGTGTCAGAATTACAAGCTTTATCTTCCCAACCTCCTTACATTACCTTTTTCAAGGATGGAGTCTCCATCAGAATGAGCCCTTCCTTTATACTTAAGGTTGCCACAGAGACGAATCTTAACCAAACCATTCATTTGCCAGTATTCTTCCCAAATTCTTTCAACAAGGGTGAATATATGCTGAATTTGCTGGATGTGCACAGACAATTGCATTTCTATCTACACAGAACAAAACCACATAGAAAATCTGAGCAATTGTTCATCTCCTTTTCACTAAATAGATTAGGTCAGGCTGTATCGAAAATTACCTTAGCGAAATGCATTACTAATTGTATTTCTACTGTCTGTTCTTTGAATGACATGCAACTTCCCCATCCCCCTAGGGCTCATTCCACCAGGTCCATGTCTACCTCATCTGTCTGGCTAGGACTACTACTGATGGAATTTGTGCAGCAGCAACTTGGTCCAAGTCTCATACCTTTGTTTTCATTATAAGTTGGACATTATCTCTAGAAACAGAGCATCCTCTGGTTCCCTGGTGCTCAGGCATATCCTTCCTTGAGGGCCACCCAGGGTTCACGTAGATGGGAACTCTGACCCAGTAGTGAGGCATAATGAAATGGACAACATCAGATTAGAAGTTATATATTTAGTATAACTTGGCATCTGTGTTGTTCAATTTTATTATGTTTCACATTCCACCCAGTCATCCCCCAGCCTGATACAGCTGAGAGAGTGCGAGAGGATATAGGAATCCATAAGTTCCTATTTTGAGCTCCAGTGTGGTTGCAAATGTTTTGTTTCCCATTGGTGTAGATCAAAATTTCCTTTAAGAGGACAGCAAACTTGATCTGAGGGATTAGGGAAGGAGTGGGGCATTATGGGAGAGGGAAGAGCTTAAGGTTAAGATCATAAGTCTTGAGAAGCAGCCCAGTCAGATCCAAGGTCGAATCTGTAGACCTAGCGGTGAGGCATAATGAAATTGGACAACACAGATGCCAAGTTATGGTAAATTCATAACTTCTATTATGTTCTTTTTTTTTTTTTTTTTTTTGGTATTGTTATGGAATTCAGCAGAATCCATAGTAGTAGCTTCTGTTCCTTGAGGTCCATATGACATACACTGAGGATTTCAGAAAAAGAGTTGGCGTTGCAATTTGTTGCATTACGTTGCAGTGGGTGCACATGATGGGTTTTGGAATTAGACTGGAATACATGGAATCTGTAATTATCGCATGCTGAATAGCTAAGTAGTCTGTGTGCTTTCAGTTTGTTTTCTGAAAACCTGTTTGCAGTTGGTGCACTGAAGTCTTCCTTCTGATTGCTACTCTGTCAGTAAATTGCTTTCACCAGCTTTATGGAATCTGACCCATTATCCTTCTTCTCACTGGGTTTAGCCTTGAACTCAAAATGAAGCGAAGAAAAATCTATAATAACTCTTTTTTTCCATTTGAGTGGGAAACATATATATTCACCTAAATTTGTTATTTTTCCTAATATGTAAGTATACAGCATTCGTGTCTTTTTTTCCAGAAATGATAAGTAAAGACTTTTCTATCAAGTTAACATTTTTAACTTGTTCCAGTATCTCTCTCTATTGATTTATTACACTTTCATACTCACCAAATGTCACCGCCTAGATCTTTACTTCCTTTCTTGTGAAATATATTCTGTTTATTTATTTTTTTATCTCACACAATCCCTTACACTTCATTTTACCTGCAGGCCAGCTTTTTTAACAGTTTTTTGATCCGTATTACAGTCTCACTTATCCATCACTTGTATTTTGTTATTAAAACAAAATCATCTACATATGTCATACAAATTGGTAAAGTCACATTTTCTTCCACCTCATATCTTACCTCTCATTTCATAAATGCATGTCTGTAATACTACATTCATCACTGATACAAATAAGTACATACTCATTGGGCATCCCTGTTTTAATCCTCTCTTAGTATTTATATTTTCCATCCTTCCATTTAGCATAGCATTTCTTTATTGCATTAACATTTTTTCTTCTATACCATATGCCTCTAAAATGTGCCACATTGCTTCATGGCTCACTTTATCAAATTCTTTAGCTATGTCACATCGTATCAGTCTTACTTTATTTTCTTTCAGTATCATCTCTTCTACTATTTAAACTATAATTAACATTTCTTTCACTTTTCTTCCTTTTATACCATAAGTCAGTTCTCCTACTACCTCATTCAACATGTACTCCATTTTTGTAGTATTTTCACAAATATTTTATAGTCAGTATTCCTCTTTGTATTGTGCCTCCATTTTTTTTGTATCTCTTTTTTAATTTATTTCCATGTAAATTGTATTACTCCACCATGTCTTCTTCCCCTCCTTTATCCATTCATTTAATATTTTTTAAAAACTTCTCTTTCATCTTTATTAATTTCTATATCATACTCATAATGTGTACCATCTAATCTTTTATAACCTTCTCTGTTTCTTCTATTGTTACATAATTTTCTTAAAAAATCCTTACTTTTTCGGATATTTTTTCATTTTCCATTCTTCTTGCCCATCCATTTCCTCTTTTTCATACATTTTTCTCTACAAATATTCTCCTACCTCCATAATATCTTCTTGTTTATATTTTATATTTCCTTTGCCATCTAAGATAGCATCCATCTACCTTTCTCTCCTTTGTACTTCTTTTGCTAAATAAGGGAAAACTTAATCTCTTTCCTTTCAAAAAAATCTTTGACAATGTAACACTGTGTTTACTTTTTCTCAATACGTTTCATACTTCTGTTTTTCTATTTCTTTCTCATAATTCAGTACAATATCTTTATATTTCATTGTATTTCTTGTTTTATTTTTCTTTCAAGTTCTAAATATACCTTTATACTTCTCATATGGTTCCTAGAATTGTGTCAGTTTTTTATAAACTTGTTTCATTGTCATGTGATCTCTACGTAACATGTCTTCCTCTCTTGTTATTTCTTTCTCCTTTTTAAACTCTGCAAATAATCTCTTTATCCGTTTTCCCTCTTTTTATTATTTTGCTGTCTTGTTCTATTATAGACCATACCACTGTATGATCTGAAAGCTGTCATCTGTACCAACTGTTATTTCTTTCAGATCTTTAGAATAATTTATATAATCAATTTTAGCCTCAAAAATGATTAAATCCCTTAACATTTTAATATCCTGTGTTATTTGATTTTTATTTTCTTTCCAAAGGTTCAAGTTAAAAATCTGCTATCATCACTATTGGCATATTTACTACCACAATTTTTTTGATTTCTGCAAACAACCATTTTCTCTCTCCTTCATATTAGTATATGCATAAATCACTATTAATATGATACATTTTTGTCTCATTCTCATATTACATAGTGCTACCCTTCCAGATACTACTATTACTACATCTAAAATTCTTAATTCTTTATTTTTTATAAGAATTCCTATTCTAGTACATCTCATTTCCTACTGAACAAGCAATTTGTGCCCCCCCCCCAATACTGCCTGTATTCTTTTCATTTTTTTCTTCTTTGTTACATCTGGTATCTATCAAGCAGACAGGTCTATATTAGTTCATTACAATGCAGTTGTCGACCCTCATTCATTGAAAATCATTTCAGCGTTTCAGAATTTAGTGAGGGCAAGTCAATACTTGCCCTACTGCACAATGGACTGACAGCTACACAAATCGAACCCACCCAAGTGAGAGGCTTTACTCCCACACCCCCCCCAATGTGGGGCTGTGCCCTCACCCCCCCAACTATATATATCAACTCCAAGATCGCACTAGCGTGGAGAGAAGAACAAAGTTGTGCTGTAGGGCAAGTATTTACTTGCTGTTGGAAAATTTAGCGAATCTCTGAAACGATTTTCACTAAATGATGGTCGATAATCCGGTGTTTGCTGCAATTGCATTGCGATGAACTGATACAGACCCAAGCAGAAAACATTTTTATTTTTGTACACCATTCTATGACCACCAAACCTCTTACATAACTTCTAATGCTATTGACATTTAGCACTAAAAGTCCTTTATCATTCTTTTCCTTTTTTTGTGTTTTATTTCCAAATCTTATTTTTCTTTTCCTTCTCCTAAGTCTCCCATCAGTTGATTTTTCACTGTCTTGAATCATGTTCTTCTCTTGTCCCAATTTCTCCATTGTCTTTCTCTTCACTTTCTAAAATTGCAAATCTGTGCTCTTCATGTGTATCAATAAAGTCACTTTGAACTATTTCTTCTCTAAATACCTATTCATTGTTTAACCTTTCTTCAATACCCCCTCCCCATACCACTTTCTCTTTCAACATCTTCTGTAGTGATATTTTCTATTGTTTGATTTTTTTCAAACACCTTTATTGAATTGTCACTTGTGATATAGGCAAATTTACATTCATATAAAAGTAATCAAACTATATTATCATAACAAATATTATACTTCACATATATTGCTATATATCATATAATCTAAGAACATTACATATAGTATTCAATTCCTGCCTTTTTTTTGAAACAATACACATTTTAATTAAACCATTACTTACTACATAGGCAACCATACATTTATATAAATGAAAACAAACCACACTGACACAATCCTAGTTGCAAGCATTTTACATCACAAACAATACTGACACACTCCCAGCTGCAAACATTATACATCACTTATAATCTACCCAATCTTTCTCACTCAAACATTGCATAGCTCATTTAAATCCTGCTACATTTTAAACCTCATTCCTCTCTTGTATGTATTTTTCCCATTACCATTTTTTGTATGTAGTTTGCTCCTACCCTTTTCTAAAATTCTCAATTCCAGTTGTTTTATCTATTTTAGATTTTGATTTCCATTTTCTAGTAACTGCTTTTTTGGCAGCCACCATTATTAGACACAGCAAGGCCTTACCATGTCTAGGCAATTCCGATTCTGTATCATAGCTCAGAAGAATCTCCCTTGTCAGGCCAATCTGCCCACCCAGCATCTTCAACAATGCATCCCACAGGGAATCTCTAAAGTCTGTCAACTCACCACAGTCCAGAAAATATGTTCCCAATTATCTTTTTCTTCCCTTTCATACCTCTAACATTTGCTGTCTGCCTGAGGAAAAATTCTCTGGAGTCTAGTTGAGGTATAAAAATATCTATGGAAACATTTCCAGGCAAAAATCCTAAATCTTGTAATATTTTCCATTGCTTGCTTTCTTCTAAACTTTCCTATTTATCTTTGTCTCCTTTTCTAATATGGGACATTCAAGCCAGAAGTATCCAAATCCTTTACATTTTCTACAAAAAGGTTTACAATTTTTGCTGTGCCCCTCTCCCTGCATTGGATACACCATTATTTGTTACAGTCATGTAACATGCTTTGGTTTGTACCTAACAATCTCTCTTACCATTCACAATTATTGTATTTGAAATATGTTGAATTTTCCAATCCTTAACATCCATTGTTACCCACACTTCCCAACTCCCAGCTTGTCCACTTCTTTCATCACACATTTTTTTTAATTTCATGCACTTTACTACATAGTGAAAGAAAAAAAAAAAAGTTTTAACTCATGCTTATACATATCTAAAATTCTAAGTTGCACATTTATTTTCTGTTTTAGTTGTATTCCCAAACTCTGAAATAAATAATCTTTCCATGATGCTACTGCATTTCTTTTTTCAGTATCAGCCATAAATTTTTCCTGCAAGTTGAAATTTCAAATGTCACTTAAAAATAAATTCAGCTTCCAAATTAATTAATGCTTTTATGTCTATAATGTTATATCCTAGTGGCAAAATAATGTTGTGTCTTTCGGCTTTTCCCAGCTAGGGATTGTCACAGCGGAACTCCAGTCCGCTAATGATTGTCAGTAGATTTTTACGTGCCGAGTTGCCGGCCCTGACGCACAACCTTCAACGAAGGTACACCCATTCACGCATGTCTCCACACAGAAGACGCTCTAGCTGAAAATCGAAGAGGACAACGTCCTACTGTGAGGTGACATTGCTACTGCAGCACCACCACCGCAGTATCTAGTGGCAAAATAATAGTGGCAAAATAATACTGTCCATAATGTCATACCTGTTTAAATTGCCATCACATTTACTTTTTATTCTTACCACTGGTCATTTCCTATGTTGCTGTTGAGAAACTTCAGCTGTTTGTCTCCCCTCAGTTCCTTCTTCCATTCTTCCTTGCATTGTTGCATTTACAGAACTTCTTTCTTGTAACAAAAAAATCCTATTGCAGAGGTAAACCCTTAAAACTGGCTATTCCACCAGTCAAGAATACCTCCATTGTTTTTCCTTCAGCAGCAGTTGTTTGTGTTTTCAGTATCTCAATTTCTTCATGTAACAAAAAAATCCTGTTTCAGAGGTAAATCCTGAAAACTGGCTACTCTGCCAGCTACAAATACCTCCATTGTTTCCCTTCACCAGCAGCTGCTTGTGTTTCCAATACTCTGCCCATCATGTCACTCTATCTAGCTTCTTCTCCTTCCATTTGCTCTGCTTGGTTCATCAAATTTATAAACATGTGTGTCTCTGGTCCTCCATTTTCCAGATATGTAACAGTTGTTTCATCTCCTTTTCCTTCCTTCAGTAAGTTTCTCCTGCTCCTCTCTCCAGCTCTGCTGCATTTTCTTCCATCATGTTATTCCTGGAACTGCAGTAGCAGGCCGCCAACACCACCTACCAGCTCCAGAGAGAGCTTCACTTCCTCTTCTCCAAAGAGTAGGGGAATTTCCATGATGCCCAGGCCAAAGGTTTCCCTAGTAGTATAAATACCACCTTGAGTCTCCCCTGAAAGGAGGCTCCTAGCCTACTAGAACTAACCCAGTCAATGAAGGATAGCTAGATAAATGGATAGGTAAATAAATAAACTGTTATGCATAATTTTTATATCTTTAATTTTCTTTTCTAGCATTTTTGGTTTAGGGCTTTAGCCTCCCATTCTGAGGCAAAAAATGCTGAAGCTTTTGGAGATCTACCTGCTATATTTAAGCGCCTTTCCTCAAGCCACTTAGCAGTTAGAGCATATGGAAGGTGTCTTAAAGCTCTGACTCTGGCCTTTGGTAATACCCTAGGCAGGATATAACCCAAACACCTTAGGTTTTGCCAAAAGTGATCTATTAGAACATCTACCAGTATGGGAAGTTTAGCTACGCAATTGTACTTTCCTTCCTGTGACTGTATTCCAGCCCCCTACTACTAAGCAATACCAACCCAGAAATACTACAAGCTTCACTAGAATCCCTCACAGTGCTCTAATTTCCACTTTCAGAGGTGCAATGAAATGTAACAGCCTATGTAAAAAAAAATAGGAACCTCGCAACTAAAATCAGAGTAGCTACGAGGAAACCAAGAAGAAGAACATTAACTGGTTTTAAACACCTTTAATGATAGTACTCTCATGTTAGGTGCTTTCGTCCTGAATAATGAAATTTATCAGAGTATGTGTTCACCATCCTCATTGATTTTTTAAAATAGTTGAACAACCAAATACACATTCACACTCAGTTGTCCTAATTACATCAGTAACTAACCTGATAAATAGTTTGTTCATTAATCAAGTGTATCAAAAACTACAAAGAATATTTGAGCAAAAAGCTTTTTACACTTCTCAAAAAACATTACAAAAATGTGCATCAGCTCAAGTAAATATTTTGAAAAATATAAAAATATAAAAATAAATAACATTTTAACACTCTACTAAAACATAACACATACAAAGGTCTATAAGTCAAAGTCAAAGTAAACTTTATTGTCGATCAGATGTACCTAGCAGTGCCAGCTGAATGAAATTTCATTGCTTGGTCCCAGCGCAAGACATAACATAACATATAATTAGAGGGACAATAAGAAAGATTCAGATACAGTAATAATTAGGATACTTGACAACACATACATTTACCAAATATTGGACAATAAAACATTAGACAATGCTATACTAATAGGTATTGCACAGACTAAGAATTCCCATTATGATTTGCTTAGAATATTACACATCCACATTAGCAGTGTGATAAACTCTGTTCATATTACACATATATGGAGTGATTACTCACTCTGGCTATTGCACTAATAGTAATAGAAGAGATTGGCTAACTGTTCCAGTTATTAAGTAATTGCCAAATAGTTAATATAGACAGTATACCACAGCTTGTGGCATATTGATCCTGTTATTTACTGTCTTGTTTGACATCTGAGTTCAGCAGCCTTAAGGATAGAGGGAAGAAACTTCTGTTCATTCTAGATGTTTTGCGGTGTAAGCTGCGATATCATCTACCTGAGGAGAGGTGGAAGAACATATCATACGCGGGATGGGGTCTATAACCTTGCAGATCTCAGTTTGAGCACACTATTGATGGACACTTGCTCATTTAATCCAGGTCTTACTGTGGCATTTAGACAGAGTTGCCAAATTAACTCTTTATATTCTAGTAAAGTCTCCCATTAAGCCCCGCCGTGTTACTGACCATTTTATCAATAACTCCAAACTTAGAGGAGGCAGGGCATGTTTCTGTGTGTTTATAAAGAGCATTGTTCACATTTTCCTTAATACTATCATATAAATGTTTGTATATTCTTTTCTTCAATGGACAACTGTTTTTCCCACATAAAAACTCTCACAATCCTGGCATATAGCACTGTAAACAATACATTTAGTAAAATAATTAGCCCATATTGTAGAAACAAGTTCTTTTCCCCCTATATCTGACTGGGAGTTTGTCTCCATCTAAAAGAAAGTTACAATAATTACACATTTCACAATTCCAGATAGCAGGTTTTATAGTATTTCCCTGTTCACAAGCACTGTCTTTCCATCATTCAAACTTATCTTTCAAATGATCTTCTATGTTATAAAGAAAAATAAGATATTCTTCAGTACACTCCATCAAACTAGGACCCTGTCTAAAAATCTTCAAATTTTTGTTGATAATGACTTTTAACATACTTGAACTGGTATTATATTTTAACACAATAGCCTTACTGTACCCCTTTCCATCAGGGTCTTCACACTAACGCTAACTACCTGTTGCCCTGTCATATCTGATCACTGTAACATATGGACCATTATAAATGTAACACCAGCATTTACAATATCCGCACATAACCATCTTATTTCTCTTATTACTTGAAGGATATTCCTTACCATGATACTCTAAGATATCTTTAATGTTTTTCCCTTTTCTGAACAGAATTAATGGTATCTTGCCTAATTTAGATTTTAATTCCTGTGAAAAAGCCAAATCCCAATTTATTTTAATAATATACAAATCCCTGAAGTATAGGGGCTGAATGGGAAAATTATAGCCTTCATTTTGTTATTACTGCTGGACCTCACCTCCTCACCAAAAGAAGGAGCTCTGTTGTAAAACATTGTCCTAAATAATTATTACCTTTTTGACATACTTCATTATTCATTCTCTGTATTAAGTCCTTTGGATAATCTCTTTCTTTAAACAAATTTATGAGTTTATCAACTCCAGTAATACAATTTTTATCAACTGACATCATTCTTGAAAGACGTGCTAACTGTCCTTAAATAACATTCGTCTTTTCAAAATTTGGGTGGCAACTCCCAAAATGTAGATAGGAATAGGAAAACGTGTCCTTCCTATAGATATTTAAAGCACATTTCCTATTTCCTATATCCTTTCTAACCAACACATTCAAAAAGTTGATATGATTATGATGGTAAGAATTTATAAATCTTAAGAAAGATGCTGTTTGTGATATAAACTCCAAAAATAAATGTAATTCACTAATCCCTAATTTCCATAAAATAAAAATGTCATTGAGAAGTCTATTATAAAAAAAAGAGTATAAACCTCATAAAATCAGAAGTGAAAACAAACTTTTCTTCCCATGCAAGCACGATGTTTGCTAAATGGGGTACATGACCCCATCTCAACCCCTGCCTTCTGATGGAAAAATTTCTTATTAAAACTAAAACAAGTTGTATTTCCAAACCATCTCCTTAAAATTAATTAGGTTGTTTACTTGTACATTAGTGAAACAAACCCATTATCTTTCTGTGACACTGTTCTCATTTCCGCATCACCGATTTTTTTGTGTTCCTATTTGCTTCCTTTTTTTTTCCTTCCTGTTATGCCCACATGACTTTTTTCCAAATTTTCATAATTTCCTCATTCTTTTTTTTAGATCTACCTACTATCTATCTGTTTTCCTGCCACCCCCCCCCCCAATCTGGCACCAACCCTTTTCTAACTATATAAATATATACTTAGAAAAATATAAATATAAAAATATAAGGTAGTGTAACCATCTGGGTCCTTTCCTGGCCAACTATCCCTCCAGCTTCTCATTCACTCTGTAAAACTCATTTACGTACTGTCTTCCCATAATAGCTTTCTTTGCTGTCCCTTTCTTTGCCTTGTACTTATTTCACCTCTCTCTTTTATTTTTACAGCTCAGAAGAATGCCATTTATTAAGACTGCCCTCCCATCTCTATTACATCCCACAGTATATGCTCGGGCTCCATCCTTTGCACTGCTAGCAGCTACCCTCGGCCAGACATCTAAGAAAAGCCTTCCAACTAGCCCCACAGTGTACGTGACAGCCTACAGCTTTAAGCTGATATTTAGTGCAGTTTATAGTGTAAACAGTGGCTTGCACAGTTGAGGGCCCCGGGGGCATTTTATTTTTCCACCCACCACTCTGTCTCCCAATTATATACTACTTTTTCAAGGTTTATTTAACCTGTCCTTTCCCTCTAAGTCCACTAAATGGCAGCAGACACCTAAAAAAAAGCTATTACACACTGTTTAACCTCCATTTTAAGTACTGGAATATATTAACCAAACAGCTAATACAAACCTAAGAGACAGCCATTCCTTCTCCCATATTTTACTTGTTACTAAACCCTTAAACTATATGGGAGTGTAGTTTCCCATTACAGTCTTTTTCCCATCTAAAGGGTGCCTCTCATCCATATAGAGTATGGCTTATCTGGTAATCTAGCTTCCTGTGTCGTACCTGACTGATTGTTTGTTTTTTTTTTTTGACACTTCTGCCTCTTCCAGCTGGGCAAACCCACTCTATTCACCCTCGCTCCACTTGGGCTCACTCAGCTCCCCTACCCTACCCCCATTCCCACACAGCCCCACTTCAATTACATTTATAGTCAGCCCCACACCTCCTACCTTTCTGTCCTCCAATCGCAGTCCTCCCCCTCCTCACTCTTCCCCCTACATCATCAACCATCACACACACAACCATTTCTCATTTACCTCATACTATCCACCCATCCTCTCTTTCCAAAACTCAATCATCCCACTTCCTATACACCACACCCTTCTTTAAACCCATCTCTCCACTCCTTACTATTGCCTACCCTTATAACCCAGTAATCCTAATCCCATCTTTGCCTTCCACTCATTCTATACTACTATACCACCCCATCTGCACTCCCACACCACACTTATCACTCACAACCTCTTTAACTAACAAGCATATAATTATGTCTCTTATAATCAACATCTCTTTTTACATTTACTATCTACCTCTCATGTCTTCTAAAACTGTCTTTCTTTCACACAGATTACATACCTCCCATACCATCACCCTCCACATCTACTCACATACACACCCTCCCCAGATACTCTGCCATATGCTTCACTCTCTATAGCACTGATTTAATACTACTAAAGAAATTGATCACCCTCCCTTCACACCTCAGCCTCCCACACCACCATAAGTTCAAATACTTCTATTACCTGAAAAATAAGTCACTACCTACCTGCTTCCTTCTCAGTAAACTAGCCCTCTGTGGTGACATTCATCCTAACCCTGGCCCTTCTTCTCCTTTGCCAAATTCCCCTAACTCCATAAAATCCCTAAACTTTACCACCATTAATCTCCAAAGCATTAGAAACAAAATTCCCCAACTGCACACATGGCTAAATCAACATAATCCAGACTTTAACTTTACTGCTATTACTAAAACCTGGCTAAAACCACACATCAAAGATTCAGAATTTCTTCCCTCAGTCTACTCTTGCCTCAGAACTGATAGACTTCATAAAAAAAGTGGTGGCATAGCCTTATTATCCCCAAGCTCCTTTACAGTAATCCCATATTCCAAACCTATCCCCCACTTTTCACACTTCAGAACTACTTGTCACCTTCCTAAAACTTAATGATTGCAAAAGCCTTTGCATCATAGTCATATACATCCCCCTAGTTAATAATACTCCTATTCTTGAGGATATTCCTGCCTAGACTACCAACAATATAACAAATAAAACTATCATCCTAGGCGATGTCAATATTAACTGGCTAGATATTTCCAAGAACAACCCCCTCTACAAATATTAACCTTCATATCTGTACTCAACTAGTTTCCAACATTACCAGACCCAATGCCAGTGAAAACAAATGGTCAGTCTTGGATTGGATCCTGGTTTCTGACCCAGAAAAGGTTATCACCTCAGGGACTCTCTTAAATAGCATTAGTGATCAATGTCCTGCATTCATAATACGTAAGTCTACCTCCATACCAAATGTACACAAATACAGATACACCAGAGATCTATCCAAGTTCTCACCAAACACCCTCAATGACATCCTGCAGAATACTAACTGGAACCCACTAAAATAGCTCCCACTCAATAAAGCTGTAGAATTCTTCAATTCTACATTTCCTAGGATCCTAAATAGCCTTATCCCACTCTGGTTAAAAAAGGATCAAGGCAAAACATGCTATCTGGCTTACAATGACTACAAAGCAAGTGATGTCTGCTAGGGACAAAGCCTGGAAAGCCTGGCAAAAAAAACAAATCATTATCCAACCTCACTCTTTATAAACAACTCCGCAATCAGGCTAAACACCTAGTTATCAGAAATAAAAAAAAATACTTCCAGGCTATCTAAGACCAACATAGACTAAACCCCAAAACCTTCTGGGGAACAATCAACTCCCTTCTCCACCCTGGAACTAACAACAACCCATGTCCAAACCCTGAAAAAACATCCTCTGAGATAGTCATCCTCTTTAATACATACTTCATTGACACCATCAAAAAACTTACTACCACCTTCCCGCCTATAATAACCAACCCTCCAGGATCTTCACCTATACATCCCTCTTCTAATCCTCTACCTGGTTTCTCTATAACACCCATACCCACCTCCAAAATCAAAAAGCTTCTTCACAAACTAAGACCCTGCACCAACGCCCCTGACAACTTACCTGCAGAGTACTTACAACTTTCAGCCTCATCCATTGCATATCCTATCAGCATCCTTATCAACAGATACATTCAGGAGTCCTATATACCTGATATTTGGAAAAAAGCATATATCCTACCGCTACATAAAGACGGCAGTAACTTCGACATCTCAAACTTCTGACCTATTGCCACCCTGTCCTCAATCTCCAAAATACTTGAGAAATATATTCATACTCAACTCCTCAACCACCTTACCCAACACCAAATCCCTCTCCCCCCACTCAACATGGCTTTAGGCCCGGACATAGTACTAATGCTGCCCTCATCTCCTGCCTAGACACAGTAAATAGAGCTGGAGATGCAGGTTCCTTAGTCTCAGCACTCTTTCTGGATTTATCAAAGGCTTTCAACACTATTTCCCTCTCCCTCCGGCTTACTAAACTCTCTAATCTCAGTCTATCTCCCTCTACCCTATAATGGTTTACTAACTATCTCAACAATAGGCAGCAATCTAAAAAGTGGCAACACTCTTCCTCTGCTATCATAACCACAAATACAGGTGTACCCCAAGGTTCAACACTGGGACCCCTCTTATTCAGCATATTTGTCAACAACTTTCATAAATCTGTCATCCACAGTACTGTTATCCAATATGCAGATGACTCAACTATTATCTGCTCTGCTAAATCTGCCCCTATACTACAGCATCTCACCCAAGATGCACTTAGTTCCAACAAAACCTGGATGTCCCTGAACCATCTTGCTCTCAACCCCAATAAAACAAAACTTCTACTATTTACCCCCACAAAATACAGCCCAGTTGACAAGTTACTATTCTTCGTTCAGTCCCAAAACAACACCACCATTGAAGTGTTCCCCAGTACCAAACTGTTAGGCATCATCATTGATGACAAATTAACCTTCAACCTTCACATCTATAACAACATAAAAAAAAATCATCAAAAACTAGGTGCCTGTATAGGCACAACTATTTTCTTAGCTTCTCCACAAAAAAGGCTCTAGCCTCTACCTTCCTGCTTCCAACACTTCTTTATGTGGTGTTCCGATACTCACCAATCTACAGTCCTCATTGAGAACAAAACTCAATTCTTGTTACACCAAAATCGCTAAATTTGCTACAAACGCAAAATTCTCTACCCATCACTGTTTCTCTCTGCATCAACTAAATTGGCTAGAATCCCCTCACTATCTCACTTTTCTACAATTAACTACAGCTCACAAGCTCATCTACAACCCAGAACTCTGCCCCTCCCTCTGCCCCCTACTGACCATATATCAGCCTAACCGATACCTCAGGTCCGAAAATAAAATGCTACTATCCATTGAGAAATGTAAGCTCACAGCTGGCCAAATGTTGTGTTCCTACACCATCTCTAAAGCTTGGAATAATCTCCCCCCTTCACTCAGAACTATCAGCAATCCTGCCTCCTTTAAAAAATCCCTCAAACTAAACCTCTCCTCACATTGGCTATGCACCTGTACCCCAACACACAACTCCAACTACTGACTTCCCTCCAGATGTCATACTCTCACTATCTCTTCCTTCCCTTCACTCTGCCTACTTTCTGCTTCCCTGTCACTTTAAACCATCCTTACCCTCCCTAGCCCTTCCAACCTCCTATAATTTTTTACAGTACTCTCAGCTCCTCATGGCAATTAGCCTAGCAGACATAGTTCATTCAAGCTTTATTTGCACATTACGAACCTTGTAAATGTATTTTTCATTCATATGTTATACGAACATATGCCATCAGGTACCTCTGCTCTTCCAGGATTGTATCTTTTGTCACTATTGTTTATTAGTTTTGTCCAATGTCTTTTTTCACTATTGTTTATTACTTTCATTCAATTTAATAGTAGAGCATGATGTCCTCTACTATGTGAATCAATATGTTCTCTGTATATAATTTTGTGAACTTTTAATGAAGTGCATTAATATTTATCTACGTATGTGATTTTGTGGAGCTTTTCTCCTCGGGCGTCCACTGAAAACGGGCTCATTCCAGGCCCAGTGGACTTTCCCGGTCAACAAATGCAATAAATAAATAAATACATAAATAAATAAATAAATTTACAATATTTATCTCCTCTTTCACAGTCCAAATCATGCCTTATACTTTGTTTCCTCTCTCCTTATTTCCTGTCATAACTTATATATATATATATATATATATATATATATATATATATATATATATATATATATATATATATAATCTCTTAGGGCATTTGTATGACTCCCAACTATGCTTCCTCCTTTTTGTGCACTTTACATCCCCTCTCACTCTTTACCCCTTTTAGCTTAAGTGATGTTCATCAGTCCCACTGCCTCAGTGGCATTTTGGGTCATCTGACAAGCTCACGTAGCACTGGCCATCTTTCAAAAGCTCAGGCTCCTCTCACTCATTTTCTTTCTTTCCTTCTGTGACAGCTGATTGGCTGAGCATATCCCGAGATGGAAGCCTTCAGCTGTTAAAGAAAGTGTGTTTTAGCCTTTTTCTGCCAAAGAAGAAAGTTGAACTCTTCACAGTTTCCAGTAATGATTTTTCCAGCTTGCTACCCAGATACCCTCCCCCTTCCTTTCATATTATTATTAGATTTATTATTTTCTTTCTATTTTCATGTTTATTTAAAATTATTTTAACATTTTACTTCTTTCAGTGTTTACAGCAATTCCTGTCCTGTGGGAATTTCTGCTTGTAGCAGTGTGTATTTGACTTCTTTAATAAATGCTTGTTTTTACTGTTGTTAAGGAAACTTTCATTATTTCTATCAGGAGTATAGTGTGTATGTGTGCTGTTAGATACGAAGGGCTGTCTTGTGCAGAACTTGAAGTTAATCTCGCCTGTCTTTATATTATTACTGTGATTTATATTCATTTTTTTACAGGAAAATATTGCATATGTTGGATTTTTGCAGCATTTATACATTATTTGCTATATTTATAGCTCTGCTTTGTCTGTTTTTAACACTAGATTGTGATTTTACTGTGAATTAAGTTATTTGAATGTACCGTGGAGATTTTCCTCTCTCTGACAAGAAAATATAGTTTAAATTACTATTACATTTTATTTTTTGGCAGTTTACTTGGGTTAAAGAGGGTGTAGAGCTAATTTTTAACATTGGTTTGGCACACTGGTTGCTTGCTTGCCCCAGGCAAACTTGGTTCTTCCTTTTAATGGAATTGCCACAAGCGTTATCACAGACTGAACCTGCTCACACAGCAGAATGGTACACCTAACTTAGAGCAATTGCAGGCTGACTGCCTGGATGATTCTTTTTTGATACCATTAAGGCATCTGTTCCATATGAATGTGCAGCAGGTTTTTAAGGAGGCATGAAAACAGCAAGTAGAAAATTGTATGTTTACAAGTGGAAGAGTTATTCTAGGTCATGCCAATAACAGAGGTGCTCAAAGGTTTTCAACCTCTGTGGTTTTAAAATACTCGTGTGAGCTGGTTAGAGACTGTTTGTCATATGCTTACTTCAAAATGCATCTTTCAGCTATCTCAGCATGTCTGCCCATGGATCCCACTCTTGTCTATTTTGTGGTCTTACTGTTTATGAAAGGAGTGCTGTACGTGAGACCTCCTTAAAAGCAAAGTCCTTCTCCCAAGGATCTAAGCTTTGTTCTTGAAAAATTGACTTTACCTTTTTTTGAACCTGTATCTCAGTGTGATTTATGGTTCATTACGTGGAATACTTTTTTACTTATTGCTGTGACATCTGCAAGGCGAGTCTCTGAACTGTAAGCTCTCATGGTGGGCCAACCCTATCTGATTTTTCTAAAGGACAGGATTCTTTTATGCACTATTCCATCATACTTGTCTAAATCTATTTCTGAATTTACCTTGAATCAAGCCATCAGTCTCCCAGTATTCTATCCTGATCCAAAAAGAAAGGCAGAAAAGGTTCTGCTTACCTTAGATGCACACAGACAGCTCAGGTACTACCTTGACAGAACAAAGCCCTTGAAGAATGCTGAACAGCTATTTATTTTCTCTACATGGGCTAAGAAAGGTCAGTCTGTTTCTAAGCAAACTATTGCATGATGGTTGTCCTCTGCCATTGTCTTATGCTACTCCCACCATGGTAGATTTCTTCCAGGCAAGGTTTAGGTTCACCCGATTAGGTCCTTATTGTTTTCAATGGTATATCAGAAAGGGGTGAACTCTAAAAGCATTCTAGAGGGAGCAACATGGTTCTCTGTTCATACATTCACAAAGTACTGCAAACTGGATTCCTTTTCAAGGACCAGAGCAGGCTTTGCTTGGACCATTCTCCAGGGGCTCCTGGATTCTTATTCTTCCTCCTCCCTGGTAGTTAAGCTTTTGGAATCTACCCAAAATGCCACTCAGGCTGTGAGAATGATGACCATAGTACAGTTATAAATGCCCTAATTACTTGTAACAGTAGATGTTCAAATTACTCACTACTTCAGTGGCAGCACCCCCCAGATTGTGCATAGTTATGGCGGATTTGGGGCACTTTAATTCAGTTGTTGTTGGGTTTGGGTTGTATATGATATTGTGACTGAATGTGATTTTACTTTTGTTATATGATTCTGGCTTCAAGCACTTTCCTCTCCTTTATGGAAATGAAAAAGCCTGAACACCCACTTCCTCTCACAGCTGAAGGCTTCCCTCTCTGGATATGCTCAGCCAATTAGCTGTCACATGAAGAGGGGGGCAGGAGAGTCTGACCTTTTGAAAGTTGACCTGGGCTGGGTTACTCTGGCAGATACTCCAAAATGCCACTGAGGCAGTGAGGAATTCTGAACATCTACTGCTGCAGGTAAGTAGGACTTACACAACTGGCCTGGTGACTGCCTAATTGGCCTCTATCAGAAAATGTGTTTAATGGAAACCTCAACACTGTGATCACTTTGATGTCGAGCATTTGTGGAGACCTTCATTCTGGCACAATAAATATTTGATGGGTTGTAATTTCCACTGTGTTTTTCCTGCTGGGAATAGACCCCCCCCCCACACACACTTATTGCCATACCATAGAGGTTAGGATAACTGGTTCTTACTCACCTGCAGCTAACATTTTAGTACTGACATCAAGAATACACATTTGGCGAAGTTCTGGAGATAATGTGGTAGAGGGGGATAAGGGGATATTGGCCCTCTGACTCCATGTCTTCCCAAAGCAAGCAGTGCAGAAAGCCCATAGGTCTTTCCATCAAGCTTCATGGGTGGTCTCACCTACTGGTGATAGTGTTATAGGACCACTAAACCAACTTTGGTGTCTTCAGATAATGCTTCCTGGATTCACAAGAAAGTAGACTCAAGTGTTGCAACCTCCCAAAGACTGGGATTTATTGTAATTGCTTCCTACATCTTAAATTTTGGTATCAGCAACAGCTCTTAGGAAGGCTGTTACACCCTGATGCCCTGCAGTACATTCTCCAGAAAATAAATTCAGAATCAGTGACAATCTAGGAAAGCACATGTATGTATTCTTGACTTTTCCATGAGGACAATGAGCTGCTTGGAATATTTGGTGGTCTCTTCCCTGGTGCTAGCTCCCAAAATGAAACAAAAATCATTGCCCAGTTGCCATAAATCTCAGACCACTGCTGTTTTGGCCATGGTGAACTGCATCAGGTGGGTGGTGGTTAATGCAGTGTAAGGTCCTGCTAGAGATGCTGCATCTGTTATCACAATTCATCAGCATGCCTGGGACAGGTTACATTTTTAGAGCACACTAAGGTGACCTTATTGAAGGTTCCCTTTCAAGGTCTCAAAATATTTGGCCCCATGGAAAAAGCACATATGGAGATAATGGAGCATCTAGGCAAAACTCTTAATAGTAGTGGGGGGGGGGGCTGGGGGGTTTAAGTTACCACTCCGCAGAGATGTTTCTCCAAAACCCAAAAATGCTCATGACAGATGTAATTTTGACTCATGCAGCAACAGAATAAGCTAAACACTGGAAAAGGCTTGAACAAACAGGGTAGTTTTCACAGAGGTCATGGCCATAGGCAGGGTTCTCAGCAATCCTGGAGTAATCACAGTACTCCTACTGGAGGGCAGCAACAGCTCTGAGACCTTACCTGTCTGCGTGTTTCAGGAAGCAGTTACAGGTCACCTGTTCTATACACCTTGAAGCATGGGAGGCAATAACCATAAAGTGGTAAGTCAAGACAGTAATATCTAGGGATTACAAAAATTCCATTTCTGTTAGCACTTGTACCTCCATGTGTCCCCTGCCAGATGTCTCACCATATCAAAAAAAGAGCAACAGAAGTAGAGGTCCCAAGTTTCTTACAAGAAAGCACTATCCAATAGGCCCCACCAGACCAGAAATGGTCAGTATTCTATTCCAGATCCTTTTTTTTTTTTTTCAAAAAAAAAAAAAAAAGATTATTTCAGACCCTTCTTAGATGTTCATGGACTAGATTCACTCATCTCCAAGGCATGATCTGTGAATTTGGTCCTTGTTTTGTAGAAGGAGATTGGATATGCTCTTTGGCCATCCAGAATACCTCTATTCACATAATGATTGACAAGTAATCCAAGAAATATCTGTTCTTCACATTCAATCATTAATAGTTCTGGACCATGCCATTTGGTCTTACCTTATATCCCAGGGTGTTCACCAAATGTATATTTGCAATTGCAATACACTTGCATCTACAAGGAGTTAAAATATTTCCATACCTTGGCATATAGCTCTTTATTTCCCCTTCTATAAAACACCTAATTTTAGTGAGCTTATCTCTAAATGGTTTGATCAGTACCCACAAATAACTTTGAACATAGTTAAGGAAAACTTCGTCTTCTCCTACAGTTTAACTAAACCCATAGATTACTTTTCTTCCTACAGTATGGTTCCAGTATTGTGTAGGTACTAGAAACCTGCTTGTACTGTTAATTTCCTTGCCTTGGTACTCTTAGCATGGGAAGCAGAACTTTAGTCTTCTGCTTTAGTCCTCCACTTACTGCCAGACATATCACAAGTTCAAGTTAGAGGAAAAGGAATGGGTTGTTGCATGCCTCAGTTCACTGATGGTTGTAACCAAAAGGAGTGCAGTTTTCTGCAAAAGTGCACAGAGTTTCTAAGTGTTACGGAGCCCAAAAGTACTTGTGTCATTATCAAGGAGTCAGTTTTGTTGAAGTGTGAAAAGAGAAAAACATAATGCCATACGACATCTGTACCGCAGAAGTTATCCAAAGTTAAGGAATAGAAATTTGGTAATATTTGGCTGTAGAACTGCAGAACAGCTTAGTAAGGAAAAAAGAACATAAAATTAGTTAATTAGTTTAAAAAAATGCAACTGGTAAAGAATTTCTTACAATATTCTGCAACCCCACCCCTCAAAAAAATCTTCCCACTTTGAGACTGAGGAATATAATTATTTTCCAGTTCCTTAATTTTACTTTGTCATTATCAAGGAGTCAGGTTTGTAGAAGTGTGATTTTCCTGTACTTTAACAAATCACGGTAGGAGCAGAATAACAAGACAGAAAATATAATGCTACAAGACATGTGCCTCAGAAAAAAATAGTTATTCAAAGTTAATTAACAGAAAGTTGGTCATAATTGGTTTGAAACTTATAGTAAGGGGAAACATGAGCATGACAGTTATAAAATAAATGAAAATAAACTATTTTCTACAACATTCAGGTAAAAAAAATAAAATAAAAATAAAAATATTTCCACTGCAGGTACCAGGGAACAGAATTATTCTCAAATCCCTTCATTTCCACTAGCATCTGTCACACATGAAACTGCAAGGATCTGTAAGTACAGTGACAGTTTTGTCTGTCAATTCATCTTTGACTACAAAAAGATACTTTGAACAAAGGCCTGCAATTTTCTTTTTCTTTGGTTTTAGCTGTGTAACTCAGTGCAGTGTAAAACAGCTTCTGAGACAAACATAAATTAATGCAAAGCGGTCCTGTTACAGATGGTATATTAGATGACAGTGACTGACACTAATCTCATTTCATGTCAGTGGGATGGGAATACACCACTACTTCCTTATATCTAGCATGACTTATAAATCAGACTTGAAATGGATTATGGGAAAGAGTAAGGGTTGAAAACAAGATCACATTGATATGGTAAGCCTCACTGGTAACTTCAAATTAAAGGGGGCTGCAGGAGACAGCTTAATGAGTGGGGGCAATGGGAAGGGGTGGAGCTATGCTCAAAACCACTACAACTAGAACTTTAATTAAATACGCTACCCTGGGTACCAAACTGTCATTACGAGAGCCCAGTCAGGAAAAAATGAAGTGTAGAAGAAAAAAATATTTCAATGCATTGGCTACATGACAACTTACGTAATATCTAGATGGAAACACAAAGGTTGGGAAGCAAGAAAATACATTACTGGAATGCCAGTCAAAATCGAGCATAAAAAAAAAAAACAAGCATCACTCAGCTCAAACCACTTCTCCTTGCACTGCAGTACTAATTATTTATATTCAGCTTTATAAAATTACCAAGCAACATGGTGAAAGTAGCAATCTCTGTGATATCTCCACTTGTAAAAATGTTTCTAATCCAAAAAAGACCTGCTGCCTGACAACAACTATCTACTTGTTTCATGGGGAAGACATGATCAAAGTAAAAAATGAACAGCAAACAAGAAACAAGCTCAAGATAAATTGCTTAAAAGATTACTGCACAAGTTATGGACCACACATGATAGATTGGCATTCTGTTTAGTTTACGGATAAAGCCTGCAAAGATGACTGCAAGTCTCCAACAAATGTAATGAGCTTCTGAAAATACTGTAATCCTGTCCTTTATTACACATACTGTCATATGCATTTCAATACCTAAGGCTTATATGTTATCTAGTTATGTAAATATTCTCTGCATGGCAACAACAAAAAGGCTTTCAATGTTGGTAATTCTTTAACAGTATGCTTATTAAAGCTTACTTGCATCTTACAATCTCCGACAAGCTTACCTGATGTTCATTAAAGCATTGCTACTTAAATACAGTGCAACAGGGCACTGCGACAGCATGCATTTTCTGAATAATAAGAAGCATAAATCAACAGTATAAAAATATGACATGAAACCAGAACATTCTGCAAAATCAAGGACAGATGGAAAGCCATGGTCGTACTTGTGGTCTACCTTGGATGGGGGAATACTCTGCACACTTACACTGCATAACTGCTCCTTGCCTTGCTTGAACACATCCAGAGCCACTACAATGGGGAGTGGGGTGCAACAAGTGTGTCACAATTTGAAATGTCTCTGGCTGACAGTGATGGCTTTGACACTCATACCTCTCAACCTCAGAGCAAGAAATCTGGACAAAGCCATACATAGAAGTGGGATACAGGCCCAAAAATAAGGACAATTTTTAAATATTGCTGTTAATAAACCTAGAAATATAATAGAATAGTAGTAGGTCTTGCATTAGTATGAATTTTCTGAAGGGTATGAAATCTGAAACTCAAATGTCTGCCATTATTTTCTAACTTCAGTCTTTAATGATTTGCCACTAATTTGCCAGAAAACCACAATTTTATGAAAAACAGACCAAAAATGTGATGCAAAAATAAAAAAATTGTCACACAATACAGCTGGGAACCTGTCAAAGAAGGGACACCTTTTTAATATTAGTACTGTTAACTTGAGCAGCTGACAAAAATAAGAGCATCTACATGCATTTCTGAAATAAAAGTAATCTATAACTGTGATCATTACAGTTATTTATAATTGTAAACCCTGCACGTTTTCTTCCAAAATTGCCATTTTGCGGAGAGATTATTAGGGGGAGAGCACCATTTTGAGCCAAAACTGGGGACAGTTGAGAGGTTTGGATATTCCTAATTCTATAAAGTGATTTATTTGCACATACCTCTCAACCTCTTAATGCAGGAAATCTGGACAAGGCAAAATATATTGGGGGAACATACAAACAGTACTAAAAATTGCTCTTGTATAAACTTAAGACAGTTGATAGAATAACAGGTCTTGCTTTAGCATGCATTTTTCTGAAGGTTATGACATCTGAAACTCAATCTCTGTCATTATTTAGTGACTTCATTCCTAAATGATTTGCCAGAAAACCACAAATTTTATGAGGAACAAACCAAAAATAAGAAGCAAAAATCTATTCATTCTGCAAAAATCTGGATAGTTGAGAGGTATATTTCAGCTGGGGCTGTCTTTGAGTTTGCTGCCCTTCCCCCTCACAAAATCATGGTGGAATGGAGCCTCCCCCCTGCAACCATTCCAATGTCCCATTCCTTGGTTATTTCACCCTATTTACCATAAACACTGTAATGTCATACTGCTTTACTTCTGCGATGATTTGGATTTCATCTGAAAGTTTTATTTTGCATTTTACAGCACAAACACTAATAGATATCTGCTAAACAAAGCAATGCAGTCTCACAATGAAAATAGACTTAGCATTAAAACTTCTCTGCCTTTGAAACTCACCTTCATTGAAACAGCATTGAAACCCACATTCAAAGAAAATACATTTTGCCAATGGCAGATAAAGATTAACTTTGGGCTGTTTTCAATCATAGGCCCCTTGAACACGAAACATACACATGCTCTTTGATACACCTTCCTGATTGTATTAAATAATATTCCTTCTACAATTGCATCTCTGTCATCATTACCTCTCTTCAAAAAGCAACTAAAAATCCAACTAAAACACAATGGCTATGCCCATGTACTAACCCTGACTAACACCCCCCTCCCTAGTACAACATTATTCTATACCTCTCCTCCAAAACCCACAATGCAGAAATAGTAAATTATTCCCTTACTCTCTTCTTTGTATCCTACTCCTAGTGAACTATCACTGAATATGTTCATTGCAACAATCATTCTGCTGTGAGCACGTCTTCCACCTTGTATGTAGACCAACTATTGCTTCACTATGAGTGTAATTACTTCTTTAAGTGTATATATTTAATAACGTTCTTGTTTTTCAGAGTTATATTTTTAATACAACCTGTATACTTCATTGTAAACTGTACATTCCTACTTAACATACTTTATGGTGAATGTCAAACCCTTTACCATGGAAATAGTACTGTATTGCTTTGTTAAACTCAGTAGTCACAGTCTGTATAATTAAGTTCTTTGAATAAAATCTTCATGTATAATGTATTGAGATATTATTGACTTTTTTCTGTCCTGTTTTATTAGTTTAAGGTGGAGCTTATCTCCCCGGGCCTCTACTGAAAATGGACATGTATCCAGTTGGACTAGCCCGGTTAACAAATGACAAATAAAATAAAAAATAAAATACAGTTGTTAGAGGACATTTTAAATTTATTGTTTTGAACATTTTTCCAGTAAACAATAAAACAAAATGCATGCACCAATAACAACAAAACTGTCCAATTCAGAACATTTCCATCATAAAAGTCTACTCAAACTTCTACAGTCCACCAGTATCAGTAAATATGCACAATCTCTGAAGAAGTAAAAGTCATCTAAATAATTCCACATTAAAGAAATCTTTAACTAATGAAGAGGTTGCTGCTAGCAAACAACTTTATATGTAATTGTTTCATCTACAAATAAAGTGCCTGTTGCCTTGAGGAATAAATTGCCTATGTTGCATTAAAAAATGATAAGCTGGTAACATCGCAATAGGGAAAGGATGGCAAACTGATAACAGGTTCATAGTTACTAGGTATCTTTGCCAGAAAGGACTGCAGCATCCACCCCTTTACAACACAGTACAGTATCAGCAGTGCATCTATCTACTGTGGGAGTAGAACTCACTGCCTTCTGCATCAAAAGCAAGTACACTACCTGTTGTGCTGTTAACAATGCTAGCAGACTCAGCATAAGCAGCACTAAACTTTAGTTCCCCTGCAGCTCTCAGCTCCTTGTAAAATCTACTCGACACTCAGCTGTATCTCTGAACTTTGCAGCACAAGAAATCTGGAAAAAGCCAACATTTTTTGGGGGGACAAAAGCCCAAAAACCAGGGACACATTTTAAACATTGCTTGTATAATGTTAGAGAGTTGCTAGAATAAAATGTGGTGTTACCACCATACATTTCACTGCCAAGTCTTGAATCCAGGGGGCCCTGTGCAAAACAGTCAGAGCAAAATACCACTATGCCATATCAGCTGTTTTGTGAAAGAGAGGTAGACTGAAACTTAAATGGCTACCATTTAATGAATTCAGTTCTCACCATAGCTGTCAACCTCATAGCACAAAACAGCTGAACAAAGCCAATAATGGGGGAATACAGCCCCAAACATATTCATTGAATTCAGTTCTCACCATAGCTCTCAACCTCTTACCAAAAACACGTGGACAAAGCCAGTGATGGGGGGAATACAGCCCCAAACATATTCAGTGAAATCAGTTCTCACCATAGTTCTCAACCTTAGCACATAAAACCTGGACAAAGCCAATAATGGGGGAATACAGTCCCAAATATAGGGACAAATTTCAAATATCCATGTTATAAACTTAGAAAATTCCTAGAATAAAAGGTTTTGTGTCACCATGTACTTTCTGAAGAATATGAAGTCTGAAATTCAAATGCCTGTTATTTTTATTTATTTAACATTTGTTAACCAGGAAAATCTGACTTGGAACAAAAGCCGATTTTCAGCAGAGGCCCATGGAGAAACACTCCAGACACATGTCTTTGTAAGATGGGAGGACATGCAGACTCCACACAGAAGGCACCCCAGCCAAGAATCAAACCAGAGAACCTGCAGCTGTCAGGCAACAATGCTGTCAGTGCACCACTGACTTTGCAAGGAAAAACAAACATACAGAAACAGATTTTATGAGGAAGAGAACAAATATGAGGCAAAAATCTGTAATTTTTTTACAAATGGTGGTGGGTAGAGAATTCACATCCTTGCCACCTGCACCCAAGGTATAGGGTTCAAGCCTGAGGTATTCTCTGCCCACCACCATGTGTTCTCACTAGCCACCAGTATATAGCAACTGGGGCATTTCACACACAGACACACACAAACACACACACACACACACACACACACACACACACACACACACACACACACACACACACACACACACACACACACACACACACACACACACTAAATCAAAATTCAGAATGCCCAGATATTTAGGGTCATGCTGGAATCAAATGTCAAGAAATCAGTAATCCAGTCTTGAAAGATTAGTAAAGCTGTAGCAAAGAACAAGAAAGAAGTACAGACAATAACTCACAAAGAGTACAGAAGACAAAGTGAATAAAGAATATTATTCTCTTTACAATCTGCCTCCTGCTCTGTTTCAGAGTGATGACAGTTTTAATTGTGCAAATTAAGGCAAAACTGTACAAATAACACATCCAAATTCCAAGAATATTTCAAAACAGAAAGCAGAATGCTAAAACTCTACTTCCCAGAAATTCAGCACTCCTTACAAGGAATCAATTCACATGGTTTAAGTCACTTGACAATTTCTAGTATGTAAGAGCACATTCCATGGATAATTACAGCTTCCAGATATAAATCAAGTTATTCATTAATTCCTAAAGTTCAGTATCTAAAACTAATATGAAGCATCTAGTCTCACCTTAAAACAGTCTTACTTTAATCAGGAAGCTAGACAAGCAGATGCTAAGCAAAACAAACCTGTTCTGTATGGTTACCTATTAACCGCAAAACCGCAGTTGCGCAAATATGGAAACGTCGACAAATATTGAGCGAACCTTGAAAACACTGAACTTCCTGAAGTGTGAAATTCAAAATGTCGAATCGTCATAGTTGGCCCTTCTCCGGTATAGCTCCTTAAGGTAAGTGTGCAATAGTTACGGACCTTAGGGTTAGGGAGCGGGTTAAGGTAAGTGCATACATAGTAATATATATATATAAGCTTTAGTTAAGGTTAGAAGTTGGGTTTTGTTAAGTGTATTTATGTGGATTATTTATTTAGTTTGGGTTTAGCTCCTTAACATAGTTGTGCAATAGTTACGGACCTTAGGGTTAGGGTGCGGGTTAAGGTAAGTGCATACATACTAATATATGTAAGCTTTAGTGTAGGGCTTTGTTAAGTGTATGTATGTGGATTATTTATTTTGTTTGGGTAGGTAGTACGTAGCGGGCGGTGGGGTTGGCCAACTATGCCGATTCGACATTTTGAATTTCGTGGTTCAGGACGTTCGGTGTTTTCACGGTTTGTGCAATATGTGTTGACGTTTCTGTATTCACATATGTGAGGTTTCGCAGTTATAATATAGACCCGCTCTGTGTATCACTCTTGTGCTGTAGGTCCTTGTTCCAATATCTCTACAGTGGCTCTAATTTCTAAGTACTCCCACTTTAATTATTTCACTAGTGAAACCATGTTTTTCCTTATAAATGAAACAGGTCAATACTTTCAAACCCATTCGTTGCCCCCAACATAGGAAAGAGAAATTTCACCTGCCCTCTTATAGTCCTCAGGAACCTTAACCTCTTCTTTTGGATTTGCTGAAGTTGGTGATATTAACAGTTCCCAAAAAAGTATGGTGAATCACTTGTGGTTCCATTTTTTATTTTATTCTGAACAAGTAAGTATATTGGACCATATGGCTATTTTCAGCCATAACATGACTACAAGAGCCAAAAAGTAAAAAATAAATCATAACATAAATTTACATTTCTGTTAATCTTTTTGCTAACTACAATACCTACAAACCACAAGCCCCTCCACGTCAGTCAACTACCAGCATGGCACACACACACACACACACACACACACACACACACACACACACACACACACACACACACACACACACACACACACACAAGCACACACCCTACCTGAAGGTCCCACACAGTAAAAGCAGTCTCCTCAGCCCATAGCCAGTCCTGAATTAGTTCCAGCTTCCTCAGTCACAGCAGTCTCCTCAGCCCGTGCAAGCTAACGGCTGGTTTCTGGTTCACCTAGCTGGCTGGCTTTCCCCGCGAGAGTAGGCTGGAGGCTCCAGCCTGCAGATGATGGACTGCCTGACACAGCAGTCTGGAGTTCTGTGAGTAGCAGTAATGCCAAGCACGCATGCGTGGAGTTCCAGGACTCACGATTTTGGGGTTTTGTTTTATTTATCTACAGGTGGGGGGTTTGTTTTATTTTCTTCTTTCTTTCTACAGGTGGGGGGCTGCAGTCCTGCAGTCCTATAGAACGAGCTGCCCCTGTTCTGCTCTGATTTCTGCTTCTACTACTACTCAGTTCAAAAACACACTCAAATCACACTTAATAAATACCTGGTTATGCCCATGCATTACATAATTGCTCTTTCTTACCACTGTATATACCTCACTTCCTATAACACCTAATGCAGTATCTGCTACAGTTTTAGGAAACACTTTACTGTTGGAAGAAATTGTATTACTGTATAAGCTCTTGTTGTTTAATACTAGCCAAACTATGTTAACTTAAATTATCTCTGTATATGTATATTTTCTTGTTTTTTGCTTATTAGCATATTGTGACTTTTTACTTTATTTTTTCTTATTGTATAATGTTTTATCTCAATGTGGAGCTTTTCTCCCCTGACTCTGCTGAAAATGGACCTGTGTCCAGTCAGACTATCCCAGTAAACAAATGTAAAATAAATAAATAAATAAATACAATTATATGGAATAAGTAAAGAAATAGGTGAATACATAAGTAAAGTGAAGTTATGTAAATTGAAAATAGGGGATCAGGAGATGAAAAGAAAAAGATGCTATAAAGCATTAACAAAGACATTTTATTATGTTCAAATCTGGGACAATGTAGTAGATCGAGAAAAAGAACTTGTATAAAAGAGAGACAGGAAAGGTTCAAAGAAGTGGAAGAAGTAAGTTATGTTTTGTGTTGATCATAACTAGGGCAAATTGTTTGTAAAGGAGTAAACACACACAGCAAAATGAGAGTCTACAAAAAGTGAAACGTAAAGGAAAACAATAGAACATGCCTTAATAAAATGTAGATGGATGAAAGTGTTTTGGAAAAACATTTCAAGAAAAGTATAGGTATGATAGTTTTCAGGAAGTAAACATGGGCATGTTGCTATACTGGAATTATGAGGATGTTACAAAGATAGAAAGGGTAAAAAAGGATTATTTTTTGATGGAGGCATGAGGCATTATGTAATATATGTCAGTGTAGGTGAGAGGAATTATTACAGAATAAAAATTATGTGAATGCACTGTAGTATTAAGGAGAGTAAAAGTTTATTTTTGTGGAGAAAGGGGTGGGAAGGGTGAATTGTAAATAATGAAAGGTATTTGGTTTGTTTATTCTGTTTGATGTTAAAAATGCATGAAAAATGTTAATCTGATGTTGTTAATCTTCTTTCCATTCATCAATGATGGGTTCGGTTCCGAACCCCCTGAACCCTCGGAACCGAGTCGACCTAATGCAAAGTTCGTGCCATCCAACAACTCTCGAGCTAAGCTTCTACCCACAACTCCCTTCTCCCTGTTACCTCAGATCTTGTTTGCCGCATAGCTGTAAAGCCGCATTTCAGCTGAGCTCTCAGCTAAGTAGAAAACCTTTGATATTTCTTAGGATTTTTTGTCACCTTTCCACTCCTTTGTGGTAGATATTGATAATTATATATTTGTACAGTTATATTTAGTGCTTTCACTCCTGCTTCTACCCATTTTGGTAAACTTTTAAGTACCATTGGTGGTATGGCCTTCTCTCTCTACCCTGGTGGTATTCCTTGAATACCATCATTGGTATTTTCTTCTCTCTTTCCCTTTTAACTATATAGATAGGTGTTTTTGATGTATTTCTTAGGTGTCATGTGTATTTAGCTTATACATAGATTTAGCAGAGCTTAAAATTTCACTATAGTATTCTTCCTGTTGTGTGTGTAAATTTCATGATGTCTGATAAAAAGGGCATATCGGGTTTCAAATATTGTGCTTCTTCTAAGGGTAAACTTCCAAATAGTGACTTTCATGATGATTGTGTTTATTTTTGGGGGTGCCCCATCTTTTCATGCAACCTCCCTGTGTAATTTGTCAAAGTTTCAGTCAGCACACTTTGAATGAGCACAAGAATAAGTTGATCCCGAAAGGCCTACTTAAGTCGCCTTTTTTAGAGGCCCATTGTGCAACAGAGGTCTCAACCCATCCTATTAAGGACAAGAAAAGATCCCATTTGGTTCCCTCTTCACCATCCAGTGACCAGGGCAAATCTGTGAAAGTGCCACAACTATCTTTGGAGCATAAGTCTGCCTTGTCGGCATCGACCTCTTCTGCTCCAGCTATGACCATTACTATATCAGCACCAGCTTCTGCTCTGATGCTGTCTCCGGCACTGACTATCAACCTTACAACAACTGCTACGACCTCAGCACTGAGTGCCACTTTGGCGCAGTGCAGGCCTTCAGTGCCTATCTCTGCAATTACGTCTGAACCTTCAGTGTTGGCATCGAGGGCCCCGTCGGCACTGAGCCCTTTTACGGTCCTGATAACTACGATGTTGACTTCACTACTTCTGGTCTCCAAACTTGAGACATCAGTGCTGGCAGATTCTGCACCACGGACCCAATACTCTCCAGCCATAGACCCATTTCTAGGGCAGGTGTACATCACTCTTTGGGTTGACCTGCTTTCCATGCTATGGAGTGGGTGCTTGCTTCTGGTACCATTCTGCTGATGTTGGAACCCCAGACCTCTCCCCCTGAGCTACAGCTGTCACAGGCCACCTCCCAGGGACACCGGGCAGGAAAGCTGCAGGATCCCCCATTGCAGGGTGCCTTCTCTTCTGAGTCCTCCTCAGAGGTCCCCACTGAGGAGCCCTCATGGAAGAGATCATACGAGAGGAAGCATGTAGACTCACCTGAGGAGTCTCTTACAGAGGACACAGAATTTGATGATGGTGAAGGGTCCCCACAGTCACCCCCTGATGATGTCTCCTTTGGGGACATCCTTGAAATGTTAAAACAGAGGGGGTGATTGGAAGCCTAATAACCCTTCTTCCGAGGAGTCTGTGTTTCTGCAGGCTTTCTATGCTCGACCATCTACCTCTTGGGTACCCCACCTGCAGACGAGCTAGTTCAGCTCATGGTGCAGCATGCTTGGAAGAACCATGATTCCTTTGAGGTGATCCCTCAGAGACCAGACAAGATTCCTTCTCTACCCAAGGAAAACTCGCATTGGTCCAGAGGTTTACCAGTCAATGCTATGGTGGTGGCAGCAGCCATGAAAAAGGATCTCACTGAGGAGAGTCCTACTGTCCACCTGCCCAACAGAGAGTCCTGGGCCATGGGCATACTGGGGAAGCGAGTCTTTGCTTCAATGACCTTTGCCATACGATCCCCGAACTACTTGGCACATTTTACGAGGCTCCAAAGAGACTTGATCTGCGAGCTCTCTGGACCACTCGCAGGGCAGGTGTCTGACGAGGCAAGGGATAAAGTTGCTTCACAGCTCACAACCCTGGAATCGATCTCCAATTTGTCCATGAGGTTGCTATACCATGCAACCAAGAGGGAGGCTAGAGCTGTGGGTTCAGGCATAGTTATGAGACTCCATGCCTGGATGCACCTTTGCAACTTCACAGACCCTTTCAAGTCTTCCTTCCCGAATGCTCCCATTGAAGCTTCTTCCCTTTTTGGCCCCAAGGTGAAGGACACTCTGGCCAGGTGTGAGCAGGATGGTAAGACCCTGTGTGCTGTAGGTCTATGTTTTTCCAACCCTCAACGTTCCTTTTCCAGGAATCAGAGGAGTGGCAAAATGTGGCACAAAAAATCTCAGGGTCCTTTCTTTGCCACTCGTGGTGATGATGCCCCCAGGGGCAGAGGGGGTAAAAATTCTGGAGGATGCCTCTACCAAGGTAGAGGGGGTTCATGTAATCAGGGACCCAGGGATTCTTTCTCTGGGCAGCCTTAACAGCGCTGCTGAAGAGCAGCCCAATTGCTTTCCTTTGGAAGCAGTCAGGGGTCGTTTCTCTCAGCACCAAGCTGCCTGGCATTCAATAACCACCGATCATTGGGTGCAGAAGATCATAACCAGAGGCTACACTGTTCCCCTCATCACTTATCCAGTGCTTCCATCAAAACTTCCCGATGTTCCACCCAGTCAAAGGGAAGAAGCAGCTGCAGAAGTAAACAAGCTGTATCAAAAAAGAGTCATCCAATTAGTCCCACCAGACCAATGCGGATCCAGATTTTACTCAAGATTCTTTTTGGTGCCAAAAAAGACAGGAGACTGGAAACCCCTTCTGGATCTCAGCAATCTAAACAAATCTGTTGTCCAAACCAAATTCGGAGTGGTCACATTTAAGTCTTCTCCATTTTCTAAGGGAAGGCAATTGAATGTGCTCAATAGATCTCTGGAATGCATATTACCACATCAAAACAGACAAATGTTCCAGGAGTGTCCTTCACTTCTGGCTTGGAGACAATCATTACCAGTTTTGTGCCCTGCCATTCGGACTCTCTACAGCCCCCAGAGTGTTTACAAAGTGCATGGCAGTGGTTACAGCTCAATTGAGACTACAAGGATTCTGGGTGTTTCCATATTTGGATGATTGGCTCCATACCACCCGCACCAAGCATCGTCTAGTAACAGCCCTGCATTACACCCTTATACTGGCAAAAGTTTGGGGGATAACTGTAAACTGGGAGAAATCCAATTTGGCTCCGACCCAGAAGATAGAATTTATCGGAGCAGTCTTTGACACCCGTTCTTGTCTGGTGTTGCTCCCAGCTCACAGACGTCAGTGACTGAAGCTCCAACTCCAGGTGATACTCTGTCAAAACAAAGTCTCAGTGAGAGAGGTTCTTCAGGTTCTAGGATCCATGGCAGCTTCCATACCAATAGTGCCTGTTATGAAACTGCGCATGCGAATACTTCAATGGCTTCTTCTCTCTCAATGGTTTCCAAATTACCATCCTCTATGCTTTCAGATTCAGATAAGCAGTTCTTGCAAACAGGACCTTCTTTGGTGGATGAGGCCAGACACAGAACTTTGGAGCCGTCCATTCCAAACCCCTCAACCCAAAGCCATTGTGACCACGGATGCTTCCCCGATAGGGAGGGGGGGCATTTCCAGGGAAAGACAGTCCAAGGCACATGGTCCACGTTGGAGGCCAACTTGCATATCAGTGTTCTAGAACTGAGAGTGGTGCTGTTAGCATTGCAAGCATTCCACCCTGTTCTTCCTTCTGGAACAATTTCAATTCAGTCAGTCAACATGTCAGTACTCTGGTATATCAACAAGTACTGGGGAACCAAGTCCTATCCCCTGTGTTTAGAGGCCATGAGAATTTGGCAGTGGGAGATAGCTTCCAACTGCTTTCTGATAGCAATGCATAGCCCGGGGATTTCCAACTTGATTGCAGACAAGTTGAGCAGATGTATCCTATTACCTCACGAGTGGTCTCTCAATCCAGAAGTAGCGGCAGAATTCTTCAGCCGTTGGGGTCAGCCTTGCTGCGACCTAGTCACCTCTCCATCAATCAACAAATGCAGCAGCTATTTTGCCCTATTTTCCCCAGAGGGGGAGTCACCGAGGGACGCCCTGATCCATGGGACTACTATATGCCTATCCCCCCCATTCCTCTGATACCCCAATTCATAAAGAAAGCCATTCAGTTGAAATGCAAAGTGATCCTCATAGCCCCCTTTTGGCCTCGACAAGTTTGGTTCCCCTTCCATCGACCTCATCTGTTATATCAACCATGGATTCTGGACCCTCTTCCAGACCTAATTTCTCACCCCCAAGGGTTGAGTCATCCGAACCTATCCAGTCTCAAGCTGACAGCTTGGTTTCTCCACTTCCATTAATTGCCAGGCAGGATGACCTCTCCTCATCTGTTCATGACATTATTCTGGCCTCTCATAAACCATCCACCAGAAGACTATATCTGGACAAATGGAAATATTCTCTATTTGGTCTAAGGAAAAGATGCTAGACCTGTACTCAGCTCCAGTTATAGCGGTTTAACAATACCTGTCTACGTTTTTCGAAGATGGAGCCACAGCCTCTAACATATGAGTACACCTAGTGGCTATTTCAAACTATCATAATGGATTGGATGGTACTCCCCTAATTTCACTGTGTTTTTGTAAAACTTTTCACAAAGGAGTTTTGCATATTAGGCCTCCAATCAGACAGCCAGTAGAGCCATGGAACCTCAAGTTAGTTCTCCGGTCTTTGACTCAACCCCCTTTTGTGCCTGCTGCAAAATGTGATCTCAAATTCTTGTTGTGGAAATCCCTCTTTCTGATAGCCATCACATCAGCCAGATGAATTTCTGAGCTTCAGGCATTATGCACCAAAAGATCCTATCTAATCTTCCATAAGGACAGAGTATCACTCTGGACAAAGCCATTTTCCTCCCCAAAGTTCTTTCTGACTTTTCCATCAGTCAAACTATTGACTTACCAGTATTTTTCCCAAATTTTTCTAATAAAGGGGAATACTGCCTGCCTTCCTTGGATGTGCACAGACAATTGAGATTTTATTTAGACAGGACCAAAGCTATTCGTAAAACTGACCAACTTTTCATTTCCTTTTCTGGGCCTAGAATGGAAAATTCTATCTTCCAGGTCACTTTATCTAAATGGTTAAGGAACTGCATATGTTTCATTTATTCGCTTGCAAAAGAACCTATGGCAAAGAATATTAAAGCCCATTCTACAAGATCTATGGCAACATCTGTAGCCTTCCATTCCAGGGGTTCTATGGATGATATCCGTACGCAGCCACGTGGGCTAAACCCCACACTTTTATCAATCATTACATATTGGATGTGTCCCAGAGGGAGAGCTGCCTTCGGCTCAATGGTACTCAGGAATGTTCTTCCATAAAGGCCGCACAAGGATCACAAGGTAGCTGGGGATTCTGTCCCATCAGTGATGAATGGAAAGAAGATTAACAACATCAGATAAAGAAGTTATGTCTTACCATATCATTCCATCTGTGTTGTTCATCTTCTTTCATTAACATCCCACCCTCCTTCCCCAGTCAAAGGCTCCTGGTGAATATTTTGGGTCCAAGTGGTGCCGTAGGACATTTGCGCAGAAATGGCCTCTGCTTTACTTATAAAACATGAGCAAACTCGATCTGAGGTAACAGGGAGGAGGGCATTGTGGGTAGAAGCTTAGCTCGAGAGTTTTTGGCTGGCACAAGCTTGGCATTAGGCCGACTCAGTTCCGAGGGCTCAGAACTGAACTCATCAGTGATGAATGAAAGAAGATGAACAACACAGATGGAACTTTATGGTAAGACATAACTTCTTTTTATATTAAAAAAAGAAAAATGTGAATATTGAGTCATGATGTGATATAAATAAATCTCTCTCTATGGTTTTTGAAAAGTGCCATAGGATCATTTACATTCACTTGAGCTACCTCCAGCTGAGATAGATGGAAATTCAGTTTAATGTCTAATGCGAAGGCAGTGAACTCAGGAATGCCCCATACTGCACAGCAGTGTCAGTAATGAAAAATAAAAACAAGTGCCTTTGGTGGTTTAGAAAATTGGTTCACTTTGCTGTAACTGCCAGAGTACTTGCTGCACTTCATGGATGTCCATCTCCCAATATTAAATTATGAGCAGAAGGAATAAGCTACCCAGTCTGTGTATTAATTAACAGACCCTTACATGAATTATGTTTCAATAATATGGAAAACCTCTTACATTATACCAATACATAAACAAGGTAACTCCATGAAACTTTCAATATTGACTTATGCAATATCCTTCTCCTCTCTAAAGTACAAGAAAAATGTATCCATCACTAAAATCCTAATCCTCCTGCTGGACACTCCCTTACTTTCCCTCTCTCACAACATAGTTTCTGGCCCCATCACAGGACTGAAACTGCCCTACTATATTTTCTAGTTGCAGTAAACCAAAACAGAAATATGGGTAACTTTGACTGCATCCTATTTCTGGACTTATTGAAGGTATCAGATGCTGTATCTCACCCTCTTCTCCTCAACATGCTTTTCCATCTAGGACTAAGCAGCATTATCATTGAATGGTTTTCGCGTTACTTAAACAGCTGTACACAATCTGTCAAATGTTCCACTCACCTGCCAGTAAAAACAGGAGTACCATAAGTGTCAGTACCAGTTCCCTTCTTATTTAATATACTCAGAAATGACATGCCTAAGTCAGCCAAACATGTGACAGTCATAGAATATGCTGACAGCTCAACTTCTGTTTGCTCAGGCCCATCAGTATCCCAACTGCAAATGATGACTTTGTCTCCTCTATTGAAACCTGTCTAGAATGATCCCAACTACTCTTGAATCCCCAAAAACAAAATGAATCACATCTAACTACAGTAAACTCCCTCCAAATACCACTGCACTAAATATAGTCTAATCTGTACCAATACCAGAATGGCACACATTACTGGGTTTCATGACTGATGACAAACTAAAATTAAACCAACACATCAATGTTGTTGTTGAAAAAAAATCACAAATTAGAGATACACAGACCACAGCAGGAAGATAAAGCAATATCCTACTTACTTCCAAGTCTTTTGTATGCATTCTCATAAGCTGTCAAACTACATTAATAAACAAGCTTTAACAGTGGTATAATTAGTAAGTTTGCATTCGACCCTCAGAGCTTTGATTACTTTGGCAGCTTTCTTTAAAAATGCTACTCTTGATGAGATTTCTGTAGTGGCTACTTGGTTATTACTAAATATCTTTACAAAACACCGTAAGTTATATCCAAGCTCTAAGTTGGGGTCATTATCTGGGGCAAGTTTGCTTAAGAGTCCATCCAATAAGAAACTCTTGGAATTCTTCCTTGTGAGTTATGGAGGATAAAACCTCTCCTATCAGATTTGAATGTTATACACTTAGCATATTAAGTGGTCTGTATGAGTGAGGCCACCCTCCATAATAACCTTCTCACCTTGCACGCTTCAGGAGAGATGGTCTCGTGTATCTTATATGCATGTGGTAAGTTTTGTTTATCTTAGATATTTGAGATCCAGAGAGGAAGAGATACACTGTGCATTTTAGGATATCAAGGAGGTAATAAGCAACCTTAGAAAATTTAGAGTGCCATGAAGTTCCACTTCCTGTAGTCTTTTCCTTTGAGTCATAGAAAATGGTCACACTTCCACAGATCTATCATTCTGGTAAATGCAGTACATAATGTATCATTACCTAATCAAGAATATGCTATATTTCACTTTATGGATGGAACAGATCTCAAGTTAAGTTACAATTGTCCAAACATATTTTTTTATTTTACTAGCAATATCAAAGTAATATTCAACAGATCCAGTTGTAAGAGAAAACAAATAAATAAATCTGTATAATCTGTTTAGCCTAATTTTGAAGACCTTGTTAAAATGATGTCAAGTGGACCATGTCATGCATTAATAATATCCAAACAGAAGGGAGCCCAGACTACTTCTGATATAAAGGAACTAATAGGACCTGCTAGTCTTGATGCTCAGAAGATAGAGTTAGACAGGTATTGTATGTTTATTAAACATCATGTTACTTGTTATACATTAAATTAATATACTTGTATTTAAACTTACTGATGGTCTGATTAACCAAACCTAATTAACCAAAACTCTGCATTCATCTTCTGTAATTTTATCTACTGATATGTTCATGCACACCATCTCTTTTGACAGTAGTTGGACAATCCATAAAGATCATGGCCTAAAAGCACACTCATCTTCAATGGTCACTGTAAAGGAAGATTTCCCTTCCCCAGCATTGCAGCAGTATTGCAGGAGGCTGTTTCCCTGCATGTGGATGTGGGGGCTTTGCTTCATAGAACATTTTTCGCCCATGCCAAACTTGTACACTTGTTTTGCTTTACAGCAGTGTTGACCCAGTGGGTTCTCACACAGTTTCCCTGCTTACATTTTTGGTTTCACTGCAGTCTAATTTTAATTAAGTCTGTCCTTGTATCAGAAAACATACAGTTGTACTAGTCTTTTTATTAATGTCTAGAGAGCATCAAAGGTGCATGCGTCATGATGGGAATGTCTTTTGGGATAAAATTGATAAAGTTAAATTCTTATTGAATGACTGATCAAAGAAATGAAATAGGGTGATGCTGTGGCTATGGCCTTCTCAAACTATATCACGTCAGTGAAGCAATAAGTCATAGTGTGGCAACCAAGATACCGAATGGGCTACATAACAGAACACTTAAGGTGATGATAAAACTGCATCTGCTTTCAAAAAGGGCGACTGCTAGTGTGATACCACAGTACCGTAGCAAGCCTTTTTTTAACGACTTTATATGCGATATTGCTAATGAGCCAGAAGGAAATGTATATCTTTTTGAAATTAAACATAGAGGCTTGGCAGTTATGACATACACGTGATGCTGGGAAAGATGACAGAAATGTGAGTTTATTGTAGTAAATTCTGGAAGTACTAATTTAGTACAAAGCAGAATGTTAAGTAATTTCCCCATGGAATAAGCACCCAATGAAAGAATACAGAGATATGGTGAGAGGTAATAGTAACAAATACAAAAGTGAAAAGGGGCCTCCTGGTGAATATACCAAATTGTATCAGGACTGGGACTTACTGCAAGAAAGCTTTTAAGACTGTTATGAGGATGCTGGGATGTGCAGGAGAGGTATGTCCTTATGTATCTTCAGTGTTCTATGTGAAAATCTGTACTTCTCTGTCTTTAAGCCTGAAGAATGTTTATCTTGATGCAGCATTTTTTTTTTTGCTTGTCCACAGGATTTGCCCAATAGCTTCCCTTCCTGCTCCCAGTTTATTCCTTCAGTCCTCTTTTGCAACAAAAGCCATGCTCACTGAACCAGGTGACATCCCTAAGGCCAATTAATTTCCCGAATGGAAGGCTTAATCAGTCCATTTGCTCCTGTTGGAGGTAAGAGCTAGGTGTTAGGGAAGGGGGCATTCTGTGGTTCATGCATCCTTCTCCTGAGTCTAATTCCTTTCCATTTGTGACTTGTGAGCTCCACTATCACTGGCTGAAGGTTGCATGCATGCTACCATGCACAACAACCCTATGCCTGTACAGCATACTACTGTGCAGTATGGGTTCACTTGGCTCGTTTCCGCAGGTGTTGCCAATGAGGAGAGGAAAGCTGCACCCCCCCCCCCACACACACATGTGATTGGAGAGTTGACATCACCTGCTCACTTTCATCTTCTCTACCCTAGCATCTCCAGTGCTCATATTGCAAATTGAACATGGGCTTTCTGAGTCATAGTTAGGGATTAATCCCTGTATGCCATTGACTTGGTCAAGATTATTTATCTCAGTGTAGTATTACCTGTAAGTGAGAAAAAATGATGCTGTGCTTATATGGAGTCCCATTGCTATTATGTACCATAAATCATAGTCTACATATATGTCTTCATAACCAGATCTTGATTACATTGCCTAATAATGTCTTATACATACTTGATTTCATATAATCTCTGAGCAGAGTTAGACTAGTCTGTATTTTAAACGGCATAGTTGTTTTTGGCAAAGCACATGTTTTTGCTGTGATTTTATAAAATAATTTAGTTGTAGTTGTTAATCTAAATTCTACACTGCAATGCTTTTTAAGTTAACTGTACAGATCGCCTTTGAAGAAGTGGCAGTTACAGTATTGTCCACAGCTGCATACATAAGGTATTGGGAAGATGTTGTTAAATCCCCAACTCTATCATTTGTACTGCTTCTACTTGCTCTGAACTAATTTGTTTGGGTACCAACTGCTCTGAGTTTTGTTTTCATAATGGAGGATTTTCTTTACAGAGGATTCTTCAAGGTCCTTTGCAGTATCTTTTTTTTTTTGCCAACAAACATCTTTATTAAATTTTCACATATGACATAGGCAATCTTATATTTATATAAATGAAAAATAAACAACATGACACCATTTTAGTTGTGAACAGAATACATCGCAGACACCATTGAAACAACTGTAGTTGCAAACATTATACATCACTTTTAATCTATCCAGTCATTGTCACTTAAGCATCATATGACTCATTCAAATCCTGCCTCTTAAACCTTGTTCCTGCTCTGCATATACTTTTTTCTATGTAGTTTGCTCCTTCCCTTTTCTAAAGATTCCAGTTCCAGTTGTTTTATTTCTGTTACTATATTCACTACTTCTAGTAAAGTTGGTTTAGACTTTGATTTCCATTTTCTAGTAATTACATTTTTGGCAGCCACCATAATTAGACTCAGCAAGGCTTTACAGTGTCTAGACAATTCCGATGCTGTATCATAACTCAAAAAAAATCATGTCCCCAGTCAATCCAATCTGCTTACCCAGCATCTCCGACAGAGCGGTCTGCAGGGAATCCCTAAAGTCTGCTAGCACTCCCAAAAAATATGTTCCCATCCATCTCTTTCTTGCCCGTCACATTTCCAAAATTTGCTGTCTACCCGAGGAAAAATTCTTTGGAGTCTACTTGGGGTGTAAAAATACCTATGTAAACACTTCCAGGCAAAGATCCTAAATCTTCTAGCCTTTCTGAGCTCCTCTGATTTATTCTTATAATTATCGTGCAATATTTTATATGCTTTACTAATTATTCCTTTTTGAACAGCAGCTTCTGTTCTAGATTTTATTAAAAATTCTACCAGTGCTGGTCTTTCATTCAGGAGCCTCCTACTTCTTTCTCTTTGCCTATACTCTGATACCAATCCTTGATAGGGAAGGGTCCTATACAGTATCTTGTTAAGAAAAATAATCAGAATGATGGCCAGAATAGGCAAAATTTGCAAACACCTATCAACTCATTTATTTTTAAGTATCCCACTGTTTTGAAGGAAGATCATCTGCAGGACTGTATCTACTACAACCACAAAGAAGATATTTCATTTTGTTTGTATATGAATGCATGTTGACAAGAAACATTTTGCATTTAACAGCCAGTGTTGTGAGAGCCAGTTCCAGAAGCTCTCAGCTAGTCATTGGCAAATATGCCACATTTGTGCAGAACTGGTACCCCTTTCCCATTAAATGGCTATTTTTCATCACAGGACAAAAGTTCAGATTTTATTTTAGGAACATTCTGTAATGAGTAACTTTGGATATTCTTTAATTGTGTTCTCTACAATGGGTCTCTTCTTTTTCTCTAAGTTCTCACATCCAGGGGCCTTTATTCTTTCTGTTACACAAACATGACAGCCTCCATTACATTGGACTAGAATACAAGAAGTGGACAGAGGGAAGTGTGCCTAAGGTCATCTTATATAAAGTAGAAAATATGAAGGTAAGGGATCTGAAATCCAGACTTAAGAGCTCAAGGCTCAGCTTCTCTTTAAAATATCTTGTAAATATAATGGGCACTCACATCTTCCTTAGGCATATCAGAATTTGCATGAAAGGCTTACCAACAATTTAGCCATTTGGTCATTGGATTTTAATGAGATAGAAGAAGAAGTTACACCCCAACCCGTCAATGTGAAGCAAGCTTTTAGTGATCGAGGCAGCTGCTCCATCTTCTCTCACCTTGTCCTTGTGTACTGTCATAGGTCCATAGTTAAAGTCCAAAATTAGGAGCATTTGTCATTGAGTAACTTACAGACCATAGCTCTTATCTTTATTCTCTATCTGCCATGTAGCAAATTAATTGCCTTAAATTTGTTAAATGTTTTAGACATATGTCATAGCAGGCAAAACAGGTCCTTGATCCCTTATGCATGGCATGGGATTGGACATCTTTCCCATGAGAACTTTCCTTTTTCATTCCCTGTCCTCATCCGAATATCTTTCAGAATAATAAGATTTGGAAATTTGTGTTTGAAAACAGGCAGAGAAGATGCAATTGTCAGGGATGTTCACTGTAAAAATCTATCTTATGCCACATTATGTCTTTTGATCACAATTAAATGTTTTACAGCTGTACCTCTAAAGACTAACACTGGTCTCAAACATATATTTCTTTGAGAAATATGTCTGCACTGCTTCCATATAAAGTTAGAACAGTTGTGAACATTATTTCTTCTCACTGATTCAAGTGCTTCATGTCCTTGTTTTCAGTAATGTAATTTAGTCTATATAGTACCTCATGCTTAATAACCATTTGCAATTTCTCTTCAGAGATTTTAATTTCAGACATTGAGTTCTTTCTTGTGGTTGTGGTATTCTGTATGTTAAGATTTCATCATAAAAATAGGTTTACCTCTTTCTTTTCTCCTAAAAACCCCTATATTTTCTGTGAAATGAAGTGTATGGAGTGAGACAGTGTTCAGTATGGAAGAGAGAAGGTAGTAAAGTCTAGTGAAGGAGAATCATCAAAGGAGGCCATAAAACATCAAAAAATAAGTAACTTGCATTTCTTCTGCTTCAAATTTGATCTGGCACTATATTATAAACAACTCCTAAAAATGAGAATTCAGAATTATTATCAAAAGAACCAGTGTTATTTTGTCTGACTATAGTCTTTAGTTTGCAAAGGATTATTTCTTTTTGCTACAGGAAACTTCACTGAAACTACAGAGAGCTTATATACTTACCTCCATTGGACCAATGAAAATCTTTAAATAAAATACTAAGAAGCCAATATTTGCTCCATACCTCTGACAATTCAAGAGGGCAGGAAGAACAGCAAAATAACTGCTTCTCCTGTCTCCATAAATGAAGAGAAAGATTTCTGTATGTATTTCTGTATGAGACAAATCTATTCTATTTTTCATGATCCCGAACCGGAAAATAATTCCCTTTCTGCAGCACCATCGCCAGAAGATTTTTTCCTTCACAAAAACCTTAAATTTCAAAAGATAATATTTTGGTTGGCCTTTGGGTAATCCATTATCACGAAAGAAAAAGATATGTTTGTGTGTATATGTGCGTGCGCGCGCGCGCGTGTGTGTGTGTGTGTGTGTGTGTGTGTGTGTGTGTTTGTGTGTGTTTTGAGGCGTATTTTTTCAGGCCTCATTAGACAGAAACTTCTTATACTGGAAAGAAGTTTATTTCTAGTATCTGCTTTCTTTAGTTGTTAAATTACTAGTTTCAATAGTTTGGATTTCCACAGGCCATCATATTTAGGCCTTTGCAGTCATTATCCCCTTTATAACTCGTGTGCAGTGTTGTTACATTTATATCTTCTAAATATATATATATATATATATAGTCTTTAGTGTGTTGAGAGTGCTTCTTTACAGTCTTTATCCTCAATTAAGGGCTTGTTTGAGTTAGAAAGCTTTTTGTTTTTTCTTGAATCCCATTTAAATTAGTGGGTGCCTTTGTGTGTGTGTGTGTGTGTGTGTGTGTGTGTGTGTGTGTGTGTGTGTGTGTGTGTGTGTGTGACTAGAGTGTTAATTATATCAAAGCAACAGGAAGAAGTGAAACCATCTGGTTTCAAAAAATGTCCTAAATGCTCACAGAAAATATCCATTACTGATGGACATAATGAGTATGTTTACTGTTTAAGAGCCATCCATCTGTAGGAGACCTGCTCCATTTGCCATTCGTTTAGTGCAAGAGTGTTATAGGAGTGTAAAAACAAACTTATCTTAAAAGAGTTACTTAAATCCTCTTTTGAAGAAGCCTTGGACAAGACTCAAAGTTCTCCAAAACCTCAAGTAAAATCTCCTTCTACTTCAACTGGATCATTGGAGCCATGCACTAAGCAACCAAGGATGTCTCTGACATCTTTGAAAAAGACTGAACAAGTCAGATCTACTACCCTGGTTCCATGTGTGTTGGAATCAATGGCTTTAACAGTATGAAGCCGCTCACCAGTATTGGAGCTGGTCTCCCTGACTCTTAGGTCTCCATTATTGAAATCTGTGGCATCCACCCCTTCATCTAGATCCTCCAGGAGCTTATCAGATTTCGACATGGGTTGTGTGGTGCAGAGACTACTCAATACACCGGCGGTAGTCAAATTGTTGTCAGAGCTGACTCTGGGAAGCTCGGAACCATTGGTAGCCATCCCTTTACCTTCCATTCCTCCTTCTAATCCAGCTCGAGTTTCAGAGCAGGAATGCTTGGAGCCAACAATGATGGAGCCAATGGAACCGAGACCTACTGCAGCCTCTTTGGTTCCTATCACTCTGACTACCTCAGATCTGTCCTAGTTATCTAGGGGCCAACACTCGCTGGTCGGGTCTGGGGGGGGGGGTAGTCAGGTTGAGACCTTTTTGGCTCTGACCTTACCTCTCAGTGCCTTGGCTCAGGTGAGCTCAGCTCCGACCTTCAGAGCCAACCCCCCATGGTTATGGGGGGGGGGTCTTCTGAGTCTTTGGAACAGGGGACTTTCATGGGCCATGGGATGGAGGGCTTTCTCAGCAATGAGGAGTGCCCTGTCCCCATGGACATCATCTTTGTGGGACCCAAGTCTTTCATCCCCAAGAGCACTGGTATCTGTTTCCACACAAACATGATTCCCCCCTCAGCGTAGACATCCTAAGCCTCATGCCCCATCGGGTGAGACCCTATCTTCTGAAATCTCATCGGAATGTTCCACTGAAGAGGTCCCTCAGAAGAAGTTATACAAGAGGAAGCATGTAGACTCCCCCAATGAGTCGATCACATTGAACACGGATCTTGAGGAGTCAGAAAGGTCCCAAGGCCACTCTCTGAGGATGTCTCATTTGCGGCCATCCTGGAAATTCTTAAACAGAAAGGCGTCTGGAAGTCCATTTCACCTTCTGATGAGGAGTCCATATACCTGAAGGCTTTTGGGTCTCGACCTTCAGCCACCTGGATGTCTCTGCCTTTCGACGAACTGATGGACTTAGTTTGTCGAAAGGCATGGGAGTCTCCAGATACAGTAGAGCATGTCCTTCAGAGGCCTACCAAATTTATCACCTCCCCAGATGACAAAACCTTGTTAACCAAAGGAGTCCCTGTAGATACTATGGTGGTGGCGGCGGCCACGATGAAGGAGCTATCAGAGACTTCCACATCTGTCCATCCCCCGAATAAGGAGTCGCGAATGATGGACAGGTACGGAAAGCGCATGTTTTCTTCAGCGGCCTTCACTCTTAGGTCTCTGAATTACTTTATGCATTTTACAAGACTTCAGAGAGATCTCCTAAAAGAGCTTGGAGATACTTTACAGGCTGCGGGGGTAGCAGATAACATATCTTCACAGCTGGCCACCCTTAATCCAGTGGTTAACTCATCCATGAGGCTCGCCTCTTATGGAGCCGATGGAGTGAGCAGATCAGCGGGTTCCAGAATTGCCTTGGACATTCCTGGATGTGCTTCTGCAATTTTGCGGAACCTTTCAAGTCATCCTTTGTAAATACCCCGTTTGATGGCTCATCCTTGTTCGGGCCTAAAGTCAAGGAAATGCTTACCCGGAGTGAACAAGAAGGAAAGACTCTCACTGCCATTGGAGTCCATTTTTCCACACCTTCTAGACCCTATCCCAATGGTCAAATGGGAGGGAAAATGCGGTTCCAAAAATCTCAGAGAACTTTCCAGGACTGAGAATCTTTCTTCGGTAAACCCTTTCAGCGCTCCTGAAAGGAAGCCCATCTGTCCATCTCTGGAGGCAGTCAGGGGTTGCTTATCTCTGTACCCACAAGCTTGGCTAGACATAACGAAAGACAAGTGGGTACGGAGAATCATATCCAGAGGTTACTCAGTTCCTTTTTCTATGCCACCTCCAAGGATCAAGAAACTCCCGGATGTTCCACCCAGTCACAAGGAGCATGTGGCTTCAGAAATTCAAAAGTTGCTGCAAAAAAGAGTCATCCAGTCATTCCCTGCAGACCAAATAGGATCCGGAAATTTCTCAAGGTTCTTTTTAGTTCCAAAGAAAACAGGGGACTGGAGATCCATTCTACATCTCAGCAGACTGAACAAGTCAGTAAGGAAGACAAAGTCCCAGATGGTTACGCTGTAGTCAATACTTCCCTTTCTAGAGAAAGACAATTGGATGTGCTGTATAGATCTCCAGGATGTGTACTACCACATAAAGATAGACAGGCCATCCAGGAGTCATCTGTACTTTCGGCTGGGAGCCATTCATTTACAATTTTGAGCTCTGCCCTTTGGCCTCACTACAGCCCCCAGAGTATTCATCAAATGCATGGCAGTAGTTACGGCTCACCTGAGACATCTGGGATTCCGGGTGTTTCCATACCTAGACAACTGGTTCCTAATTGCTACCACTGATGCATCTACTTGTCCAAGTAAGAGGCACTATCCTACAACTATGTGCCCAGTTAGAGATTTCAGTAAATTCCAAAAAGTCTGCCTTATTGTCATCACAACATACTGTCTTTATAGGCATAGATTAAATACAAAAAGCATGGTAGCCAAGCTTCCAACAGACAGGATTCAAACTCTTCACCTTCAAATCCAGGACCTTCAAGACCAAGGTATCAACAAGGATAGTCCTGAAAGTTCTGGGCACGATGGCAGCAGCAATAATTGTCATTCCCTTAGCAAGATTACAGATGAGAATTTTACAGTGGATGCTTTTCTCACAATAGTCCATGCAGGAGCTGCCTTTGTTCCATCCAATAAGTCTGACGGAGACTTGCAAGGAAGACCTACGCTGGTGACTTCACTCTGACCAGGTGATGATGGATCGACCCATTTTTCCCCCTACTCCAATAGACACAGTGACCACGGACAATTCCCAGATAAGGTGGAGGGGCATTATCAGGGAAGAACAGCCCAAGGCACATGGCAGGACCATGAGGCTCATTTGCACATGAATGTACTAGAGATGTGAGTGGTGCTGATGGCATTGAAAGCATTCCAAGATTCTCTTTTGATAGGTGCAATTGTAATACAAACAGACAATATGTTAGTAGTGTGGTTACATAAACAAACAAGGAGGAACCAGATCTTATCCCCTTTGTCGAGAGGCCCTGAGAGTATGGCAGTGGGTGGCGTCCTCCAAATGCTTTCTAATAGCAATGCATATCCCAGGGAAATCCAACATGATAGCAGACAAATTAAGCAGAGCCATTTTGATGCCACATGAGTGGTCCCTGAAGAAAGAATTAGCGGAAAAGATATTTCACAGATGGGGCCATCCTTGCTGCGACCTTTTCGCCACAGCCACAAATGCAAAATGCAGCAGCTACTTTTCCCTGATCCCCCCCTCCGGGGGAGTCCCTGAGGGATGCACTTGTACATGATTGGCCTCCGGGACTCCCTTATGCCTTTCCACCCTTTCCTTTAATATCTAAAGTTCTTCAGAAAGCCAGCAGTTTGGGAAGGACCTTGATTCTAATAGCTCCTTACTGGCCTCATCAAATATGGTTCCCCTTCCTGAAGCCTCATCTTTTGGAAGAGCCTTGGATTCTGGACCCAGTACCCGGCCTCTAACGCACTTGTCGGGGACTCTCCATCCTTCTCTTCACTCCCTAAAACTGACAGCTTGGATGCTCCAGTTCCCAATATAGCCAGGCTACACAACTTCACCCCAGAAATTCAACACATCTTAATTTCTTCTCATAAGTTGTCTACAAGGAAACTTTATCATAGCAAATTGAAGAGATTCTCCATCTGGGCTTTACGGAACTCCATTGATCCTTATTCAGCACCCTTGGCATTCATATTTGAATTTTTGGCTAAACTTTTTAATGAGGGAGCAGCTGCAGCAACTATTTGGGTGCAAATGGCAGCAATCTCAAATTTTCATATTGGCAATGAAGGAATGAATATCATGTCTCATAAACATTCAAAAGCCTTCCTGAGAGGCACTAGTTTACTGAGACCAGCCATTCAACCTCCCCTTCCACAATGGAATTACAATTTTGTTCTATCATGCATTATTCTCACACCTTTTGAACCAGCATCATCTTGTAGCTTGAAATTTTTATCCTGGAAAACCATCTTTCTCATAGCAATCACATCAGCTAGAAGAGTCACAGAATTACAAGTGTTGACAATCAAACCCCCATACATGGTATTCCATAATGATAGGGTGTCACTACGCACAAACCCTTCCTTTCTCCCAAAAGTGTGCTCAGAGTTCTATCTACAGAACTGCCAGATTTTTTTCCCCTAAATAAGGCAATAAGGCAGAATACATGCTTCATCAGCTTGATGTTTACAGACAACTATGTTTTTGCTTGCATAGAACAAAAGACCACAGAAAATCTGACCAACTTTTTGTCTCATTTTCAGAAAATAAAAAAGGCCTAGCAGTGACAAAATCAACCTTATCCAGGTGGTTATCAGAATGTATTTCATTCATGTATCAATCAACAATGATTTGGCATTCAAAGTAAAAGGTGCATTGTAACAGATCTGTGTCAACTTTCCAGGCCTTTAAAGCAAGATTACCAATAGATGCTATATGTGCAGCAGCAATGTGGTCAAGACCACATACCTTTATCACTCATTACAAAGTAGACATGGCCTCCAGGGGCAGGACCTCATTTGGGTCCACTGTTCTGAAGAATATATTCCCGTGAGCCACCCAGGAAAGATGGTGCTAGGGAAGCTGTCCCATCAGTATAGAATGAAGACGAGATAGGACAACTTCACATAAAGAAGTTATGTACTCACTATAACATTCCATGTGAGTTGTCCCTCTCGTCTTCATTCTTACATCCCACCCTCCTACTCCAGCCTTCATAAGCTCCTGGAGGATTTAGGATATAAAATTATTAATATACTTCCTTTACCTTGATCCTTGTCGGGGCTTAGGAATATGATACATATCTTTACATATATTGATGTAAAAATTGGATATAGGTCCATCAACAAACAAGATCTGAGATAGGCACTGTTGCATCATGGGATAGGGATGGAGCCACGAGCTAGTTTGAGACCTCGAGCTTTAGTAAGCAGCCGAGTTGGAACCGAGAACCTTAAACCAGCCTTGAAGAAAAGGTGGGTAGTTTACTAAATTTTGATTGGTGCTGACTTGATCTAAATATACCTATGTGTTTTTTGTAATGTCTGAGGAAAGGTTTTTTCCACAATAAACCAACGTTTTTACAGCCTGGTGTTCCAGACTTCATTATTTTCATTTTTGGTTTTCAAACTTGTGAGTCTGGACTTTGGTGTAGTAGGCTTACTTTTTTTGCATTTGAGTTGGAACCGAGGATCGGTTCCGAACCCATCAGTATAGAATGAAGATGAGAGGGACAACTCACATGGAACATTATGGTGAGTGCAAAACTTCCTTTTTTCATATCACTTTAAGCAGATTCAGATGTGCAAGAATGTACTGGGCATTCCCTTAGGAGGATAAGGATTTTTAAAACCAATGTTGATTGCTCACACATTATTTATTTATATACAGACATAGTGGAGCCATGCATTTTGAAAGTATGGGACTATGAATACCACTCTCATTCTCTGTCTCCAAAAAAATGGGCTGATAGATTGTATGAGTCTCTGTTAGGTAGTCAGGATTTATAGGACTCCTAAAGTTGATCATGCCACTGTATCTTTGTCAGGGTCTTCCAAGAGTGGGAAAACTATTCCTTTTACATATCCTGGTTCTGTGGTTCATAGGGATAAAGCTCAGATTACCTGAGTTCAACTAGCAGCATCAGGTGGGAGCATACCTCTCAACCTCTTAGAGCAAAAATTCTGGACAAAGACAAAAATAATTATGGTGGAGGGTGGCAAAGGCTTAAAATCAGGGACAGATTTTAAATATTGCTTTTATAAACTTACAAAGTGGATAGAATAATAGGTTTTGCTATGAAGTCTGAAACTCAGATAGCTGTTATTGCTTAATTGCTTCAGTCCTCAATGATTTGATACAAAACCAGAAATTTTTAAATGCCACAAAAATCTGGACATTTTGCAGCATTCTAGACAGTTCAGAGGTATGGTAGCGGTGAGTGGGAGTGAGCAACTCCCATCTAGGAGGTAGGGAGTGGCAGATCTTGTGATCTATCTGATATATGCAGCCAAAAGCTCAGTGGATACATTAGCTTTCTCCTGCCAAGCTACTGATGGTACCACACTGTAATGTATATGTGTAAGCTTGCCTAATTGGGTCAGGGTATGGCCTCTGCAATTGATGCTTGCTTCAGAGAACAGATGGGTTCTAAAATAGGTCTCATAAGAAATCTTGCCCTGTGAGGAATGAATGGGCCAAGAAGGGCTGCTAGCAGACAGTGTGGATAAAAAGAAAATACTTTAGTTGTATTCCCCTTAGATAAGGAATCAAGATTACTAGATACATATAGTAAAAAGTTTCCACATTTAGCATTCAGCTACTATATCAGCTCAAGGGCCATCTGCTGAAGTCTGATATTTTCCCTGCCCTCTGCCTGTTCACAAATACTAATTGAACAAGCAATAAACAGGAAATACAATAAGTCTGTGTTTTTGTAGGATAGACAAGCACCCTGCATCATTGTTATAGAGGCTGTGCTCCCATAACCCCAATCTCTAAATATATTGTCTGTCAAGGCATACCAGCTTGGAGCAAGTCTACTTTTGCTCGAATACACAGCTGATCATTGAGGTCTCAGCTAATAGCAGAGAAGCACCTAGAACATCAGTAGGTAAATTGCAGTCATCTAGCACCTTGATTAGTGCTTTAAACTATCTAACGTATGTGATTTCTTAGATATTCATTTTAGAATAGATTTAAGAAAATATAGAGTTAGTTCCTAACAATATTGCCACACACAGAATTGAAAACTAGTTGCAGCAGTAGAAAAGATAGAAGTGCATACTCTGAAATGTACATATGATTCTGTGAGTGTTACTTTAATAGTTTCTATGTCAAGGTACTTTTAATGAAGGCCAGTGTGGCTATGATGAAGACATGAGATCAAGTTTTCCAAATTTTCCTGTAACCCAGAATTTTTTTTGGTTGGTTATCCTGCTGATGGTATATTTGACTTATAAAACAAGAACCTCAGCCTGCTGATGATATATTTGATTTAGAAAACAAGAACCATCTTTTAAAGACATGTATGTACCTATTCCTCAGCTGAAAAAAAAATAACTTCTAATAAGAAACCATGTTATAAAAGGAACTCATGCACAGAACTTTTGTCAGCAAAATCATTTCAGAGGAAAGCAACTGAGATGTAATTCATGTAGAGAATTAAAGAACAGATGCTTTTACAGAATTTCAATACATTTGTCATCTTCTGTGAGTCCTTCCTTCCCCATTTCCCTCATAAGGCAAGTTACAGACTAATTTTGTCACCTGACAGCAGATAACTACAGTCAGAAGAGTGATGCAGTTATTTCAGTGATGTTATGCCATAGAATTAATTGTAAAATTTCTCAGACAGTTAGTTCCACATATCTCATAAAGTTAGTTAAGCACTTTTTTATTGCTGCATTTGACTTCATTATCTGTATATCATTAGCCCCATTCTGGTCAGTTGGACTGTCCGTCCCCCATCACCAGGGTGAGGGTCAACTGTGAGGGCCCATCATTTAGACAGCCACTTGGGATAGTTCAAACTTTTCTGCGTTATGCCCTAATCCATGCATTCATCCAGCAATGTGCCAGGGAGGGGGCGTGCAGTGGGATGACTGTGGAAGATATGCCCCTTACTTCTCCAGTGGGCATTATTCCAAGGAGACCTGCTCCCCCAAAGCATGAGCTGTGTATTTTGTGGTCTCTACCAAGATAAATCACACTGTTGTGTGTGCCCCCAGGTGTGCACATCCCTCCCCCTGGGGAGAAGTGAGCAGGTCATGCTCCTTCACCCCTCTGCCTCCTTACCTGGGGTCCTTATTGTCAGCCTACTAATCAAAACCCATTTATCTTGGTTATAGACAGGGTTGCATCCCCCTGCACCACAGAGCCAGGAAATTTTGCATTTCAGTTGAGGATTAACTTCTGGTAAATAATACTATACATAAAATCTTTAGGCTATTAATCTGTGAGGATCTTAAAAGCTTAGCTATACATTCCCATGGTAGTTTTTAGCTCTTATATTTTGCATACAAGTAACCTAGAGAAAAGCTGACCAAAGATATGTTTGGACATTTACATGAGTTCCCTATCCATGAGGGGACAGAGGTGCTAAACCACAGATTAATTTGTGGTTACCCATCCAGTCATCCAAATTATATTTGAATAGAGTAAAAGATGTATTATGCTTTATGTGGAGTGGAAGATGGGTCCATAGAAGCTGTAGTCCCTGTATGTAACCCTGTCCCTTTGACATGTTTTATTTAGTTTGTAAAAGAGATTGAGATCCCTTGAATATGCATTTATGATAGTATTGGACTTGCAAGTGTGCACTAGGTCTGGCAGAACTGAATATGTTAAAACTCTGTATGCAAGGCAGATGGTGCCTCTTAGTAACATATATGACACTAAGAAGGGATTCAAGGCTTTGAGATTGTCTGCATAGCTTTTACTGTTTATATCCTTGATTTTTTTTTTTTTTTTTTTTAATGAGAAAGCTTTTTGGTCATTCCAGTTCAGGTGCACACTGAAAAAGGAGCATTAGTAGTATTATTATTAAGATTACTAGGAGTATTATTAGCAGTAGTCAGGAAATCCTTCTATGTGGCACACCTCATCACAAAAGGTTTCTCATCCAGGAAAAAAAGAGGTCATTGTTCCCCTCTACTCATCACTCATTAGACCCATTATAGAGTACAACGCTCCTTTTGGTATGTACCTCACAAGACATCTACAACAACCGGAAAGGCCGCAGAAATACCTCACAAAGAGGATTTCTGGCCTCAAACAGATGACCTATGCAGACTGTCTCAAAAACTCCAGCTTTACTCTGTCACATATTGCCTACTCAGAGGCGATCTCTGCCTAACATACAAAGCTATGTCAAGCCCAGGGCTGTTGGACATGCTCCACTTAAAGAAATCCCTCCAAGCTACATGCTCTAGGGACCTAAACCTTGTCATCACAATAAACAGAACATGCTGGAGGGATAGATTCCTGTCCCAGAGACTTCCCATACTCTGGAACAAACTGCCTATCTCTATCAGACAAAGCTCCTCATTAACACTCTTCAAGAAAAATCTTGATGATTGGATGGGAGATAGGAAATTCACTCCAGGGATCACTTCTGTGGCTCTGCTTGACAGGGGCACAGGAAAATAATTTTCTTTGGTGGCAAAAGCCAGGGTACCATTTGGCTAGGCTTATATAGACCCTAGGGCCAATAGCCTAGTACCTACCTATGAACCTATTATGCTCAATGATTAGCCTAATAACTGTTGAGTGGAGTGGAATTGTGACATCCCTGGATCTGGATGCAATACCTTTAGATATAAGCTGTGGATTGAAAAAAAAATTCCTCACAACAGTATATATGTAGTGATCAAAGGATAGTTCATTGTCGACTTAGGTTCCTAGATCATTAATTATGGGATCAGTTTATACGGGTGCCTTGTCAATGAAATAGTTACTAGGAGAGTCATGCTTGCTGGATATGATTATACTCTTCTTGGCATTTAGTTTTAGTTCATGGTTTTCACACCAGCTATTTATTTGGGACAGGCTGTCTTGGAGGATTTTTGTGGCCTTTGGGAACATCATGATATACCAAATATTTCTGGTATCAAAGAAAGACAATCCCCCAGATTCATGAAGCTCGGCGCAAGGCCGGCGTAAGGCTTGCGCTGGCCGTGCAGCGTATAACTGGTGTAGCAGTACCACATGCATAGTAATGAGTGTGCACCGCAACCACAACCACGTGCATAGGGCACGTGCGCGAGTCCAGGGAGCCCAAGTAGGATGCGCCCATAGGCGTGGCCAAGCCGGCAGGCGATGAGCAACCTAAAATGCTGACTGTCACATGCCACCTGCAATAGTAACCGCACCAACCAGTGTCCGTGGATAATGAAACGTATGCAGAGTATGCAACATAGTACCCGTCCACACAAAATGGAGAACCAACCATAAATCCACGAAGTACAAAATGTTCCCGTCCACGGAACAAAGGATACTCGGAATACCGTGTCCGTCACGCAATGCACTGTCAGCAGGCATACCCAGTGGAGGTGTACTGCATCATGTCAGCGCGCCGCAACTACACACAACTAGCCCCATGGGCATGGTCACCAGCAGTCCCACAGTGGTAGTGAGAGTACACAGCTGGGCAGTCGTGGCCATATAACAACCAGAAAGAAACCAGATATCCCAAACACAGACAAACATGTGTATAGTAAAATGTGCTAGACACAGCAACGTAACCGTCACATACACATAGGATGGCGTATGCTGAATCAGAATATCCAGAAGCAGAACCCATGCATGCAAATGTAATACACAACAACCCCGTCATAGCACATAACCCGCACCCATGTCCGACTGTCCACCCAATCCAGCTAGCAGCCTTGCGCAGCTGCACACCTACACACAGCGGGTATACCCCATATGTAGTAGGAAGTATTGTCCTAGGCAGTGACACGCGTACAAATATGTACCCCACATGTCAACATCCCACCCCAGGTACTGATATCCAAATGGCTGCATGTGAATGTGTCGGCAGAATGTGTACATCCCGCGTGTGGTTACGGACCTGTCGAAACCCCATAGGTGTTCACACGCCACGGTGTACATAACTGTACACATCTGGACAAAGCAGTATGTGCAGCCACTGTACCGATGATTAGCTATGCAGACATGTCAAACACAATACACAGGGTGGAACAGCCGTCCACCAAGCAGGTCACCCCAGCAGGGTTGCCACATGCACAGAATGTCAAGGTGGGACATCACTCGTAGATATGTGTGGTTCCGTATGGCAAAACACCCACGGCCAATGCAAAGGATAGAATAACACGTATATGCCCGGATGAATGGTTATGTCATAGCATGGGAATAGTTTAAGCTATCCAACATAATAGTCATGCGTACCAGATACAAAATGCCTGTAACATGCAAGTAGTAATGCAGGAAGACATACACAACTGTGTCAATATCACAGGACATATGGCACGTGTCAAGTGTCGACGCAGGACACAAATGTCCATAATGGGGCCCCCTGCAAAGAGGAACACATGCCAACCCCACCCCCCACTGACGTATCAGCAGTATAACTACAACCCAAACACACACCAACACCACCGTCCAACCCATGATAGCAACGAAGGCCGGACAAAGACCAACACGATGCGTGCACAAATAGGGACACATGTAACCGGTGCTCCGACAACCTTCCACAGGCCACCAAATAATAGTATGTACATACGCATGTAATGCTGCGAAGGATGTGTGGTAGTCCCCAGTATCACAGAGGTAGGTACACAGATACACTGTAACCAACCATCACATATGTGCACTGTACACAGCATACCTGCAGGTAATACATAGTTCAGTCATGTGCCACATAAATATCCACGTATGAATGAGGACAGGGGATAGACAAGTGTGAATGGGAAAAACGTAGAACATGGCATATGTATGATAATCGGCACCACCCACAGCATTGTATGCCAATAGCAGAAGCTATTGTTGGTTGTCCAAACACTCGTGTCTGTACACACGGAATAAATATCATAGCAATAACCCACACCTGGGTGTGGGTAATGCTGGATATACCCACGGTAGATGTGGTGCGGTCCCGAGGCCGATGCCCGAGGGACCAAACAAAGGCAACCATGGGTAAATACAGCAGTACCCACACCCAGACGTGGGTTATTGCTATTATGCCATATCATCTAGGAAAATAAACTATTAATCCCCAGACATAATGGCACAGCATAATGCCTGTCTGCTGCCCATCCACAGATGTCTGGCATCCGCGGCGGTGCTGACGTACTGCGCTAGATGTCCGTTGCTAATGTCAAAACTGTCTCGCTATGTAAAACACAGTCAACATAGCAAATCAATACAAAACAGCAACGGAGAGCTCGATGTCCCCGTTGCGGTGTTGTACAACCTGTCCCGCTATGTTAAATGTGTGTAGCAGAGCGAGACTACCCCAAAGTAAGCAACGGACATCTCCATGGCTCAGTTAAAGCTGTCACGCTATGTTAAACCCATGTAACATAGCGAGACAGGTTATAAATACCGAGGTATACTAATGGAAATAGGTCCGGGTGACCGGACCGTGTGCCATTACTATAACCCAATCTACAACGGGCACGCTGGCCAATCAGCGTGCACGGTTAGGAATAATGGGGGGGGTTATGGTATAATAGACATGGACAAACCGTGCCCATGTGCCTCGTCTGACATTCGTACACGGTCAGGGCAGTCCCGTACACTAGGCGGACAAGACCAAACCCAGAGCACCACAGGAACACCCTGACAATCAAAGACCTGTATGCGTTGGGGCTATAAGCCCCTGTGATCTGAATATCCCTGCAGTCACGCCATATGCATCCTGGGTCAAGAGCAGTAGAGAATAGGGAATGTGTAACATGTAGTACCGCACTTTTCCCAGCAGGAGAATGGATGCCTGTGACATAAGTGAGTGTGGGGGGAGGGGGGAATATGTTAATGTAGCTATGTACCATGGGTATACATATAAATGAGACAGAACAGCAAACGTGTAGTGGTCACAGCAACCGGCCAACGTGAATGCAGTCCCGTTAGAATTACGACTATAGAACATATAAATGTGAACGTGTAAGTAATGCGTCTGTGCCGCAAAGACAGTTACATGTGTAAAGGTGAAAGTGTGTTCCGCACATGTCTGTTAACCGGATCAGAGATATGTTACTGGAACAGTCACAACTAATACAGGCCATGTAATCACACAGACTCAGTAAACATATGTAACCCAGAATACGGGTATGCATGTGCGCCTGTGCGTAACCCACAATTAGGAAATGCAAGTGCGCCTGTGCATGTGTGATCCACTCACAGCAGGGTAAGTTAATGCTGTGTCCTCCACGTTAGTTATACATGTCTCAAAACTGTCAGCCTCTGAAAGTATGGAACCAGACAATGCCATGCAAAGTACTGGTACAAATAGTGAGAAACACATGATAAGTGATAAGACAAACATAGAATGTGGATAGAATAACGGGTGTGTTAGTAGCAGGGATTGACGAAGGGTATGCATCTGTAACTCAACCTACTTGTTAGAAGGTGCCACCATACGTTTATGTAAGTTTTATGTTGGTTTACATTTGTTGACCGGGCTAGGCTAGCTGGATATATGTCCAGTGTCAGTAGAGGCCCGGGGAGAAATGCTCCACACACAATAATAGCACAACATACCAAAGTAGTCATATATGTAAACAAAAATGAACAACAATAGAAAGTGTCCAAAAAGGACTGGTTACATAAAGATTCCAGAAGACAAAGAAAAATATAGTCGGTAGAATCACGTCATAATTATAGAATCAAGTCTCTATAGAATCAAGTAAGTCTCACATGAAATGCCAGCAAATTGCCAGATAGACACAGGTCAATGTAACACACACCTAAGATAAAGGGCCAACCATCCGTACACTCTGCTAGAACCTGTACAGTGGAAAGGTATGGTATGGTTATAGATGTGTGTACACAGGTAATCCACAGACAGTAACAAAGCAAGGTATGAAACGAGGGGTTCACATGTATATATGTACACACAACAGACCTACGTCCCGTATATATGACACATGGATATAAATATGCCAAGTAATAGATAATATGGGTAGTCAAACAGACGTCCGCGAATGGGGAACATACAGCAGCAGTCAAAACCACTGGCCAGAAGGTGACAGTCCAGCAAGTTCTACACTTTACACATGCACACTGGTGTCCATTGTAGGACTCCAAAAATTGCTCCATTCGCAACCCCTGCTGCGATTGACGCAAAAGAAGTGACAGCCGCAACTATGGAACAGCTATACATGCACTAAAAGCTTGTTCAAGGTTGATGACACATGTGTCCATGAAATGCAGGACATATGGACAGATATCCCCAGAGTGGCGAGTCCATAGAAGTGCGTCCACATCCCAGTACCGCACACATTAACCATGTGTAATGTGTACCGTCGAGGGTTGCAGCCATGGGAACCTGGGTATGCAGAAATGGGCCTAGGTGTTGTTTGGCAGAGAATCCGTAGGCCCGCCCCATTGGAGGGATGTGGGTATAGCACATGCCTTAATCCCCAGTAATAGTGCAAAGCATCCACCGGATAATGCGGAAAGCAGGTGTGAAATATGTACAGCCCTATATCAGTGTCCTGTAGGTGATTCCCATGGATGGACATGCGTACGACCAAGATGGCACCCATAACTGGCAATCTGTTGGAAGAACACAGCTGCAGTAAGGCATAGCACAGAAAATACAGATAGGGACTACATTACAAATACCCCATACAAAGTCAGACCGTTGTGCAAATACTGGCGTAGCCATGAATACGGATGTTATGAGTGTCACTAATCATGCAATGGAAATAGCGCCCCCTATCACCCACTGCACCATCCGGAATGCCTAGGCAGCAATCAGCTAGGAAGGCACAGCACTATGCAAAACGTAACAAGGGCAATGGCCGAACGTCAGGGCGTGTACACATAATGACAACAGGTCAGGGTATGAAGGAGCTACCTGTCCAGAATACATGTACTGAACCGGTGATACTAGGCAGACAGGTGGGAAGAAAGACAGCAGGACAAATGTGCAAACATGTATATGTCCTATCCCGGTAATTGTGAATGACAACGTATGCCCCGCGAAGGTCAATGTGGAAGGTAATCAGACACAAAGGTGAAGTGTCCCCCAGGGTGCCATGAAGTGTCAACATAACAATTACCAGGTCCCCATAGTCGTACGTGAGCCCTGCCACTGACGGGAAGTGCAAATACGATGCACACATATGGTACAGGAAAGAACAAGTAGTGTGGATAAGCAGATGTAGACCTGTGTGAGGAATATAACTGTCTGCGTGGGTGTGCCGTGCAAATACAAAGTAATGTCATGTGGTCTGTCATGCCGCCACACACTGTGTGTGTATTGTAGTCAGACAGTAGGTATGTTGTATTAGACACATACCCTGCAACTGCACAGATGTACGCAGACTGTGTAGAAGTCTGCCTCATATGTTCGCTGTGTTCCATGTAACAGTAACAGTCCAGCGCCCTCATGATAACTGACGACAGGAAACAACAACAAACATGCGAGGAAGACACCAAATCAGACAGAAATGCCATACGCATGCATAACATATCACTGTGCCCACTATCAATGTTTCTAAGAGCAACATGACATGACTGGCCCCAAGTGTCCCACTATCACATAAGGCCGTGCCCAGATATACGCTCCCTGAGGTGGAGTGTTATGAACAGACACAGATACATGTGTGTGGAAACACTAGTATCCACTGCAAGATGATGGAATGTGCTGCTGTAGGAGGGGTAGTACTGTCCGCAGGTATGTGCTGAAATGCACATGAAACAGCTGTCTACATGGATCACCCATAGTGGCGACACCTGCACAGACGATTATAGTGGGACATACACACGACCATGCACACAGCTCAGATAGACATACACATACCATAAACAGGCAATGATACACAAGGTCTATGGCGTATGCAGTACAGTGACAGTACAGCAAGGATAGCTGTCTGCCAAGATATACAGCAGATGTCTCTAGGGCGTGCAACACCTCCCAGAACACGGACATTGCATGGACAATGTTTGGATATGCATCGTACCACATTTCTATGTGTCAGCCGTGCAAATATGCGATACATGGGACAGACAGCTGTCCATGCAAGAGCAGCGCTATGGGCATAACATATGTATGTAGATATACATCGAGAGAGATACATAGAGACACATGTGGCAAGGCCGGTAGTGGAACCTACACATCACTACCCTATCACACCACAGCAGGATGCACGTGGAGAACACGCTACGGAGGTCGCTAACCACAGCAGGCACACAGGCAGTCCACTAGCTGCGTCTCAACATCCGCAAACACAGAGATGTCAGCAGGATATATGTGTGCTGCGGAGCGTATAAAACCATAACCTACGAACCCATGCGGCTGGGAGCATAGACACACACACACACAGCTGGCAGGCATGGGAATTGACCTTACCCCTACCTACACAACCGCACGACAGTATGACACAGGTACAGAACGCGCTACTCGGAGCACTGAACACAGCACTGTCAGAGGCATACGTCTAGGTGGGTGACATCATCCGCAAAGGAATAGATGCCGATAGCAAATGTATGTGTTGTGAAGCATCTAAAAGCATTACTATCTCCAGAGGCAGCTGGAAACACACACACACACACACACACACACACACACACACACACACACACACACACACACACGGGGAAGGGCCGGGAGTTGAACCTACGCCTACCTACATGAGCACACTACAGCATGATGCATTTACAGAACGCGCTACCGAGATTACTGAGCACAGCACTGTCAGAGGCATACTTCTAGGTGGGTGACATCATCCGTAAAGGAATAGACGCTGATAGCCAAGGTATGTGTTGTGAAGCATCTAACAGCATTACTATCTCCAGAGGCAGCTGGAAACACACACACACACACACACACACACACACACACACACACACACACACACACACACACACACACACACACACACACACGGGGAAGGGCCGGGAGTTGAACCTATGCCTACCTACATGAGCACACTACAGCATGATGCATTTACAGAATGCGCTACCGAGATTACTGAGCACAGCACTGTCAGAGGCATACTTCTAGGTGGGTGACATCATCCGTAAAGGAATAGATGCTGATAGCCAAGGTATGTGTTGTGAAGCATCTAACAGCATTACTATCTCCAGAGGCAGCTGGAAACACACACACACACACACACACACACACACACACACACACACACACACACACACACACACACACACACACGGGGAAGGGCCGGGAGTTGAACCTATGCCTACCTACATGAACACACTACAGCATGATGCATTTACAGAACACACTACCAAGATTACTGAGCACAGCACTGTCAGAGGCATACTTCTAGGCGGGTGACATCATCCGTAAAGGAATAGACGCTGATAGCCAAGGTATGTGTTGTGAAGCGTCTAAAAGCATTACTATCTCCAGAGGCAGCTGGAAACACACCACACACACACACACACACACACACACACACACACACACACACGGGGAAGGGCCGGGAGTTGAACCTACGCCTACCTACATGAACACACTACAGCATGATGCATTTACAGAACGTGCTACCGAGATTACTGAGCACAGCACTGTCAGAGGCATACTTCTAGGCGGGTGACATCATCCATAAAGGAATAGGTGCTGATAGGCAAGGTATGTGTTGTGAAGTGTCTAAAAGCATTACTATCTCCAGAGGCAGCTGGAAACACACACACACCATATACACACATGGGGAAAGGCCGGGAGTTGAACCTACGCCTACCTACATGAACACACTACAGCATGATGCATTTACAGAATGCGCTACCGGGATTACTGAGCACAGCACTGTCAGAGGCATACTTCTAGGCGGGTGACATCATCCATAAAGGAATAGACGCTGATAGGCAAGGTATGTGTTGTGAAGCGTCTAAAAGCATTACTATCTCCAGAGGCAGCTGGAAACACACACATACACACACACACACACACACACACACACACACACACACACACACACACACACACACACACACACACACACACACACACACACACGGGGAAGGGCCGGGAGTTGAACCTACGCCTACCTACATGAACACACTACAGCATGATGCATTTACAGAACACGCTACCGAGATTACTGAGCACAGCACTGTCAAGAGGCATACTCCTAGGTGGGTGATATCATCTTCAGAGGCAAGGCAGCTGATAGGGAATGAAGACAGAGTGCGCAGTCACACAGCATGTTACTATCCCAAGGTGGGCGTACAGTAACACGGCAGTGCTGCCCTCGGGAATACTAACTAACTACGGAGCACAACATCACGACATGGATACGGGATGCACCACAGACAGTACACCCTATGAGAGAGCAACTGGCGTGCATGATGTAGGCAGCCATTGTGGCATAGCAACTACATATAACTCGCCTGGCCGGCCACCATGGCTATGCAGGATGTCATTGGCCAAGGCTACATGCCTAGTATCAGACGTCGGTGCCGACTGCACTGTGTCCCCATGCATGGCGTACTGGGCATGCCCACACACCTAGCGGTCGCAAAGGGGAAACATACATGCACACAGGGTATACTCACAGAAGGGCGCAGTGTGCACTGTACTGTGTGTCCATCTACACAACTGCTTTCTGGGCATGCTCACACACTTAGCATTTGCAGAGTGCAGACATGCATACACATGGGGTTGAATCATGAAAGGGCAGAGTGTGGAACGTCGTGTGTGTCAACCTACACAACAGCAAACCGGGCATGCTCACACACTTGGCGGTTGCAAAGGGGGAACATACATGCACACGGGGTATAATCACAGACGGGCGCGGTGTGCACTGTACGGTGTGTCCATCTACACAACTGCTTACTGGGCATGCTTACACACTTAGCATTTGCAGAGTGCAGACATGCATACACATGGGGTTGAATCATGAAAGGGCAGAGTGTGGAACATCGTGTGTGTCCACCTACACAACAGCAAACCGGGCATGCTGACACACCTGGTGGTTGCAAAGGGGGAACATACATGCACACGGGGTATAATCACAGACGGGCGCGGTGTGCACTGTACTGTGTGTCCATCTACACAACTGCTTACTGGGCATGCTCACACACTTAGCATTTGCAGAGTGCAGACATGCATACACATGGGGTTGAATCATGAAAGGGCAGAGTGTGGAACGTCGTGTGTGTCCACCTACACAACAGCAAACTGGGCATGCTGACACACCTAGCGGTTGCAAAGGGGGAACATACATGCACACGGGGTATGATCACAGATGGGCGCAGTATGCACTGTACTGTGTGTCCATCTACACAACTGCTTACCGGGCATGCTCACACACTTAGCATCTGCAAAGTGCAGACATGCATACACATGGAGTGTGAGCATGAAAGGGCAGAGTGTGGAACCTCGTGTGTGTCCACCTACACAACAGCAAGCCGGGCATGCTCACACACTTAGCATGTGCTACGCGCCGTCTGGCATGCAGACGGAGTGTACACACCGCAGGTCACGGTCAGGTAAACCCGTCCACACGCACAGGGTGGTCACACATGCAGTTACTCGTACACACACAGATGGCATCACAGGCATCACGGGTGCAGGTCAAACATGTACACACTGCAGTGAACACTGTAGCTGCCATGCCAGCACCATGTCATCGGTGCAGCAGTATGCCTCACGGTCCAACAACAGCATGTGACATATGTCCACAGGTCTGTATAGCGGTGTACACCAGTCGTGCAGAGTACAAATGTACTAACAATGATCCCACATGTGTGATGTAGTCCGCCCATATCAGTATACATAGACAGGTCGGCTCCACACATACCACGGCCCTGACACAGCTATGACACATGACTGCTGCTGTACCAGAGTGAACCAATGTCCGGATATGTCATACATGTGATTGTCTGGCTGTGTTCATGGACTGCACACAGGACACATACGAAGCCTGTGATGTACCACATGCATAACACTGGCATACGCGGTGCTGCACACACGAATGGAAGGTGGACACATGTCTGTGGTATGCTCCCACTACAGGGTGTAGCGGTGTTGACTGGGACACATACCCTTGTATTGTTCGCCTGTGACAGCTGTGATACCATACCACAGTCCATGTTCTATGTATGTCAACACACATGTCAAAACGTAGCAATGCATACACACATGGCAACAGGGGACACATGTGACATGTGTACTGTGCATGGCGCAGCCATGCATGAGCAGTGGCCAATGTCCATAACATAGTTGCAACTCCCCACCACATGCGTACCCATCATGGGGGCCGTTATATGGTGGCATAGTAACAGCACGTATGGCGGTATGTGTGTACATCATGTGTTTAAACACCTGTCCACATGCATGTGTGCAGGTGGTGGCTCACAGGTGTGTCACACACCATCCTACCCTGCCATGTGCATACAGTATGCTATGTCGCTGTTACATGACAGTGCTGCCATAATGCATACCCATCGGTCAGGTGTCATTGACTGTATGTCACATGGCTACTCTAACACCCATCACCTCCCAAGTGCATATATCGGCACATCTGCCGGATACAGTGTTGGTACGCATAATGCACTACATACTGCTGCACGCCTGCACATGTCTCATATGGCGGGTGTGGCATTCCCAGCACCGACATGTGTGCAGGAATGTGTGCCCATGTATGCCACATATCGGGGGGACTATGTCCCATGTGCCACACATCCCTGTACACCATAGTAGAGATCTGTACATACCACAGTGTGGGGTGCATGGATGTGGATGGTGCAGTACATGCAACACGTGTCTCTCCGTGTATACATGTGTGGTCACCACCATGTGTGTGTGTCAACATGCTTGTATGTCTGCTGCCTGGTGTGAGGGTGTATGCAGATATACTGTTGTGAATGGACACTAACCACACAGGGTGACCATCCCATACTGGTGCTGCATTGCACAACCCTGTCGATGCCATAGGTGTGAGCCATACTGGCCACCTGTGCAAGTCCGCCCCCTGTGACATGGCGTGTGGTGCATTGTATTGTGAGGGTGCTGGCCACACAGGCAGGTGTCCCCATCTGCACACTATGGGGTGTGTGCCATAGTGGTGTACACCCCGTGATTGCGGCCGTATTCCTGTACTGGTACAGCATCCTACTGCTGCACAGCGTGCACCACAGCTGACAGCTGACACCTGAGGTCAGTGGGCAGCACGCTGTGTACGACACCTGCACAATGTCACCATACCTGTACTGTGTCCTGCCATGTATGTGATGTCTCTGTCCACTGTAGCCTGTGGCACTGACCACAGGCGTCAGGTGCAGTATATGTGTGGACATGTGTGTCATGTACTGTGTAAACAATGTTAAACTATGTCTGGCTCCGTACATTCTGCTCTTCATGTTTTCCCTTAGAACTTCTCTACTTGCAATCTAAACTGTCTATTCTCTATCACAAAAGCTCAGCACTTGCTCCTAAAGCATTCTTACATAGGTAAAGTACATATATACTAAACAAAGTACTACATTAGCCTAGAATCCCTTGAGTACCCATTCCCCTATAGGTCCCTTCTGACTCAGTTACACAGCAAACGCTTTCACGTTTTCTAGCATGTCGAAGGGTCAATTGCTAGTGTCCTCTCCTGTTCAGCTGGTGAATCTGGGCATCCTGAGGCAATGTTACAATTGCCTCATGTACACAGACAACCCACACCTTCCCCCACAAAACACAAATACATGTGAGAGATGCAACTATATAGCCAAACTGGAGGCTGAGCTCTCTCAACTCAGGACCGGCAAGACCAGACAGGAGGAGAAGGACACCACGCACACCACAAACCCAGTTTCACATAGAACTATCACAACTGCAAAACAAACACATAAACACACAAAGACATACTCGGAGGCACTGTTCAAACATATACCAAAACTACAGAGGCCTCCAAAGCAGACACCCAAGCAACTGCCTCCTCAAGACATAGGACATGCAACACATAGTTCTCAAAGTCAGTGTGCTAAACAGTCACAGCCATTAAGGCCACACACAATGCCAGACACACTTGTTATAGGTGACGCCATAGTCAGACACACTGACGCCCCACCCACCAGACTGAACAAGGAAATGATCACAGTAGGCTGCCTGTCGGGCGCTAGAATCCGCCACATAACACAAGCACTCAGGTCACTCCGCAGCATGTACAAGTATATTGTCCATGCCGGTGTGAACGACCTGAAACATACCTCCCTGGACTACATGAAAAGAGACATAGAGGGGCTCTCAGATTATGTAGCCCAGGCCGGTATGACCCTGACCCTGAGCAGTATCCTACCCTCACCAAGAATGATGCCACAATACAGAGTCAGAATGATCAGCTTTAATAATTGGCTTAATTACCGGTGTCAGTCTAAGGGGGTCCAATGTCTGATTGCCTGGGATGACATGCTTGACAAGCCACGCTGCTTCACAGGGGATGGCTTGCACCTGTCACCCCTGGGCTTCCAGATATTGGCAAAGGCTCCTGCCACCCCCATAGTGCCTTTTTCCGGCAAGGCTCAGATGATAAACCTACCGCCCTAGAAAACAAACCTGGAAAGAACTAAGGGTAATACTGCTCAATGCCAGAAGTCTAAACCTCAAGTTGCATGCCCTCAAAGCCCTCCTCAGTATGGAGAACATCGATGTCTGTGCTGTGACTGAAACCTGGTTCAAGGCTCCTGAGAGCACCCCAGCACTATCAGGTTATACCTCATATCACGCGTTCCGGCCCCAAATCCAGACCGAACCACAAAAGGAGGGGGAGTCTCCATATGCATAAAGGATACCCACACCTCCAGGTTAGTGGCAATGCATGTAGTAGCGGAGACCATCCAGGGGCAATTAACCATAGGTACAACTGCCCTACAGTTTGTAGCATGCTACAGACCACCCTCTCAAACTCAGGATACCCACACAGCCTTCCTGAAGACACTGGAGAGTATGAATGTCTCTCCAAACACCATCATATTGGGTGACATCAACTACCCAAACATAGACCGGGAACATTACCCAAAACCCAACACCCTAGCCCAAAGGTTCCTGGAGTTCATACACCCAAATGCTATGGAACAACTAGTCACTATACCCACAAGAGGAGGAACTATACTAGATCTGATCATCACACATGGGGATGACATGCTCCACACCGGATGTATATCCCTCATCGGTGAGATCAGACCATAAATTAATCTCACTGGAGATCCACATCCCGCCCCCAACCCCAGCAAAGGAGACCACGGTGAAGAACTTCTCAAAAGCAAACTTCACACTTCTTAAGACTGGAGTGGTACCCTTCAAGGCCTCCGAGCCAGTGGAAAACACAACCTACGCTGCTGAAACCCTTACAAATGCCCTCTACGAGCACCTCCAGGAATGTATGGATCAAGCAATCCATTTTAACATCAGGACCCTTTCCACCAAAGGCAGGCGCACGGTCTGGTGGACCCCAGCCACAAACAAACTGTACAACAAGAGGGGAAAGCTACTACATGACAGAGCGAAATCCCTAACAGGGAAGGCATCTCTGATCAATACTAGCAGTAAAATACGATCACTCATACAATCATCCAAGGCCACCTGTGGGAGAGGACTCGCGAAAGACACAAAAGACAACCATAAGGCCTTCTGTAGCTATGGTAGAAACATGGGTGGAAGCTCACAGTTATGCTCAGAATGAGTCCAGAATGGTACAATGATCACTGAACCCACAGACATTGCCAACATACTGGCAGACAGGTTCCGTGCATATTTCTCCCCTCCCTCCCCAAGAGGAGAGATATCTATCCCACCAGAGTCTAGCCTCCCAAACATCTCAGATGCCCAGGTGAGAGCTGCTCTCTCTAAAGCAGAAAACACAGCATCAATGGGACCGGACGGTGTCCCCGGCTGTGTGCTACACGACCTCAATGAGGACCTAAACCCGCACATAAGGCTGCTGTTTAATCTCAGCCTTACTACAGGATACGTACCCAAAGAATGGCGTATGGCAACTGTGGTCCCACTCCACAAAGGCGGTGCTTCTATGGACCCTGGACATTACCGCCCTATAAGCTTGAAGAGCCTTGTCTGCAAAGCTATGGAGGGGATCATAATGGAGCTCATAAATGAAGACATTGGGGACCTACATACACTGGATCATACCCAAGTCGGCTTTGTCAAGGGCAGATCCTGCCTCTTGAACCTGGTCAACCTTTTCGGAAGAGTCACTAAGGCCATTGATGAGGGTAAGGCAGTTCACACAGCCTACCTTGACCTAGCAAAAGCGTTCGACACAATACCCTACGCGGGCATCATAGAAAAACTCACCAGCGTAGATGTAGACCCATATGTCACAAGATGGGTTGCAAACCGGCTCAAGGACAGAACCCACAGGGTTAGAGTTCCTGGTGCCATGTCAGACTCTAAGCCGGTCACAAGCAGTGTCCCACAGGGCTCAGTCCTGGGCCCCCTCTTGTTCGGCATTTATTTGTCTGACGTGCAGGCAAACATAGGGGGATTGTGGCTGACAAAGTATGCAGATGTCTGCAAACTGGGCACCATAATCGACACCCCATCAGACACAGACATCCACTAGAGGTCTCATAGAAATGGATAACTGGTGCCAGAGCCATAGCCTTAAGCTACATGCCAAGAAAGTTATAGTCATACCCTTTGGGAACAACAGGGTAACCCCTAATTACCACATAGGTGGTAATCCATTAAACATGGAAGACGTTATCAGGGACGTGGGGACCCAACTTGTTAGTAACCTCTCTTTTGACACTCACATTGCCAATGTGGTTAGGAAGACTTTCTACATTGCCCACCTAATCATGAAGGGATTCACATCCAGATCAGGGGAGGTCATTGTACCCCTGTACTCTTCACTTATCAGTCCAATGATTGAGTACAACGCCGCATTCGGAATGTACCTAACCCGACACTTGCAGCAGTTGTAATGACCCCAAACGTTCCCCACCAATAGGATAAAGGGGCTCAAACATATGTCACACGCTGCCCGACTGAAGAAACTCCGGCGCTATACAGTCGCATATCGTCTGCTCCGAGGTGATCTGTGCCTGACATACAAGGCCATGTCCAACCCAGAATTAATGGACATGCTCTACCTCATAAGATCCAAATCAACCAGAGCCACGAGAGCAAGAGACACAAACCTCAACACGGATATAAATAGGACGTGCTGGAGGGACAGGTTCATCACCCAGAGACTCCCTACTCTATGGAACAGAATCCCAGTCCTTGTGAGGCAGAGCCCCTCACTGACTCTGTTCAAGAGAAAGCTTGACGAGTGGATGGGAGATCGTAGGTATATCCCGGGAATCATCTCTGTGTCACTGCTGGACAGAGGCACAGCAAACTAATGGGTATAGTATCCTCATCCTAAGGGGTGGTGAAAGCCACACACACTCTGGCTAGGCTTATACATGCCCTAGGGCAGATAGCCTAGTATGTACCTATGCACCTATGAACCTATGTAGGTGTCCAGGCAGGTTGCGGGTACATGTGGTATGCTGATATTGCCAGATGTGCCTGTGGGTAATCCACAGCTACATGTGGGGGACCGATAACAGTGCTCCCTGTAGGCACATGCGAGTACACCATAGGAGGGATTCAGGTTATCAGAACCAACATGGTGCTACACATGTAACCGTCACACATACCGTGAACACAGCTCAATGCATGCTGCACCTGCACTACATGATATGTCTGCTGCATGTTGACAATACACAACCCACGTCACATACACAACAGTCAGTTTTCATACACAACCACTGCAACATACACATCACACGCTATGCATACACAGGTATCACATACACCTCTCACTATCTTGTCCACCCTGTGCATCAGAATATATTTGCATAAACCTGCACCGATGGTGTGGATGACAGGGATGCGGCAGAGGCTTCATCATATGCACAGGGTGATATGTCTGCCAGGGGCATAGGCTGCACCAATGGATGACATCATGTGTGTGTGTAAGGGCCACTGAGTTTACTGGGCATGACTGTGCAGAATGCATGTGGATGTGGTGGAGCCCTACAGTTGTGTCTGCCGTGTGTAGGTATGTGTGTACACAGTTCAGCCATATGTGATGCCTACACGGGGTATAATTGGCAGCCCCAGACTGTACAGTGCAGGTTGTATGGCTCACTGTGTCCGTCTGCGGCCACGTGACCCGTGCCTGCCTGGGGTCGCACGGGCACTACCGGGTGGAGGTATAGAGTGGCTACTGTCCAATGACACATGTCCGCTGGAACCGTGTCCACGCTGGGACCGGCCAGGGCCACGTCCACGTGACCTGCTGTGGTCCTGGTGTGGACGGTGTAGCACCAGCTGCACTGCTGCTGCTACCGGCACTGTGTGAGTGGGCATGAGAGGTGGCACGCACACGTCAACCTACACTAGCTGGTGTTGCTGGCCTATGCCCACGTGTCCTACGCCTCACCCCTACCAGGTGTTCCAGCACAGACAGCTCACACTCGCAGACTGCCATGCCTCGGTCGAGGATTCCAACCATTTCACCTAATCGCCTATCCAGTACATCAGCAATCTGCTGTTGAGCATTCGCCAATGACTGGATGTTGTCATTTAGGGAACGGATTGCAGCCCTCTGCAGCCTCTGCCCTTCTTGGTTCTGCCGTTCTGCACGTGCCTGTGCCGCCATTACAGTCTGGAACATGCGTCTGGTGATACCAGCTGCTGCGCCCTGTACAGCAGGTGCATGTCTGCCAGAGGTCCTCCTACGAGCAGCACCAGCCACATGCCTGTGTGGCACATCACCAGTCATTACACTGGCAACATGGTGTGTAGGTGCACCTTCTGTAGCCACCACACATTCCTGCTCCATGCCAACAGACGCTGACTGTCCTTCCTCTATGGGCAACGGTGATGTGGTATGTGTCGGCATCAGAACCATGTGCGGGGATGAGAGGGACATAGGTGGGATGGTAACCAATGGCACAGCTTTTGCCCCTGACAACCCTGCCTGTACCTCATGCATATGGTCATCACCGCTAGTATCTGTGGGGACACTAACATCAGATGGACCGCAGGAGGGGAACGCACCTACAACACCTGTGAATACAAAGACATACTGTAAGGTACATTGCACACACGTAGACACACACATGCAGACACATACGCAGACACACACACACACGCAGACACATGCAGACACACACACACACGCAGACACACACACACACATGCAGACACACCATGCATGTGATATTGCAGATGGCATGCAGCATTCCCACACTACAGCACAGGGAATGCAGCCCAGACATTAATAGTGTTAGTATGCATACCACCCTGGGGTGCACACTACATCAAGCAGGTGTCATATCAGTAGGCATGCAGTACACACAATCATGGTAGTTTGCATGCATCACCGTGATACACCATGTGGCCACAGACAGGTTAACAGTACACATGGCTGACGTTACCTTGACATGTAATCCGCCGACATGTGCGGTAACATGTGGACATGTGTGACAATGGTGTCCCACCACATGCACCGCATCATAATGGGCTTCACAGTGCAGTGTTGTGTGTACAGCCTACAGATAGAATGCATGCTTAGCAAATATGTATGTGCAGGTGTGGTTAGTGTGAGCCGTGTACATAGCTATATAGTGGAGAGTACAGGCACTGTGCCACTGCATGGCAACAGGACGCATGTATGTTGCTGTGCAATGCATAACATGGACACATTGCATTGCCATGACTGCAACACAGTCATGCTGTTCCACAGCACGTATATGGTAGATATCAGTGGCACCTCCGGTGGCTGCAGACAGGCATTCCGGTTGTCTGGTGTACCACATCAAATGTACAGGTGGTCCACTACGGCTATGATCGCACTATGTGTGGACAATGTGCAATGGTGTCTATCCACATCAGACGTACTGTGTGGCAACATGCCTGTGGCTATCACCCATAGCCATGTGTGACTGGGTCTTGGACAATTGTGTGTGATGGGCATCGTGTACCCATTCCTGTGGTGTCCCATGTGACATACACCCATACATGTCGGAGGTGTCACAATCCAGAGGGCTATGCAGACAACAGTGTGGATGTTTGCTATGTCGGGTGTGGGTCATGTGATGGTGTGACAATATTGCAGACAGAACACCACAGGCGTGGGACATGTCAGGTGGCATGTCACAACGTGTGCACACAATGCAGGGGCATATGTCACATTGGTGACACCTGTGTGCTGCCCAGATCACTGCTCACTGTGTGGTACTGTGTGCGTACCACGGATGGTGTTCCAGTGCATACTACATATACAACCATTGTAGAACACCTCCACCATTGTATGCATAGCTGACCGCACATATCACACTGACAGGTACTGTGGTTTCATGCCGGTGTGTAATAACGGTTGTATCTACTGTGCACGGGTGGCATGTGTGTGTCTGGTGGTGCAACCTGTATACCGTGACTGGAACAAAACCCAGGTGTGCATGTTATACCTGGCCACATGGCGAATAACTCTACACTGTAACATGCCTGTTACTAACAACAGTCTCACCTGCAACGGACCCATGTCTGTGCGACATGCCAGAGGTAACTGTATAGGGGCGCCACAACAGTATAAACATTATCCATGACTGTATGACAGCCACAGTTTGCACTGTGCATGTCACATCATGTACCTGTGTGATAGCATGTGGTATGCACACATCTGCAAACACAACATAGCATACTGTAGTATGCGGCTTGTGTGCCCATATACCTGGCATGTGTTGTTACTTTACATGATGTACAGTGACACCTACACCTACAGTGGATATCATACTCATAGGCAAGACTGACTTACCAGGCAGCTCCAGGCTCATTGGTTGGGAGACACCCACCTCCACGATGGCGGCTAGTGTTTCTGCATGCTGTTCCCTGGGTGTCCCCAGACTGGCCAGGAGCTCCTCCGTGTGTGTGAGTGGGGGCTGGGTTGGTGGCCCACCACCTGTTCCACCTTGTTCTCTGGCGATTGCAGCGGCATGCTGTTTCGCGTGCCGTATGAGGTCCATGCAGTGTCGGCGTACCTGCTGGTAGGTGCGGTTGTTGCCACCCACGTCATTCACCCTCCTGCACATATCCTGCCACAGGTCATCCCGCTGCTGTGCTTGCTGTGGAACATGGCTGAATAGCAAGTCATAGTTGTCATAGAGCAACGGTATGATTACTTCATCCTCCTGGCGGCTGAAGGCTGGCAGTCATGAACGAGGCATTATCTGTAAGACATAATGATGGTGACAGGTCACATTCACACTGACGTACTGGCATACCGCTGAACATACATTGCTATGACATGTACGACATCTGCACAGTAATCTCTGAGACGCATCATGACACTGACACAGCTGACGTGTTGCTGTCACACCTGTCACACCGTTATGCAGTGGGTATCATATCATATCTCTGTGTCAACTCATCACACTATACATACCCCATGTAGATGGTAACCTGCTGTGGACATGTGTACCTGCCTGCACCTGTGTTCATACCAATCAGCACTTGGCCCGATGTGTGCACAGTTCTACTGTTCACCTGGATGCTGTGTACATGTCACGTAGCATCACAGACGCAGCCGTTATGGACGTCAGCGGTGGCACTGCACACATACACATGGACACCTGTACATGCATGTGTTGTGCCATATACATCTACTCAGCACTGTACGTGTGTTGGACAACCTGCCATGGCTCACCTGTATTGCACATGTGATACACATGGGACAATGTCTAATCATATGACATTAGCAGGGATGGTCATACATACCAATCAGCACGTGGCCCGATGTCTGCACAGTTCTACTGTTCACCTGGATGCTGTGTACATGTCACATAGCATCACAGACGCAGCCGTTATGGACGTCAGCGGTGGCACTGCACACATACACATGGACACCTGTACATGCATGTGTTGTGCCATATACATCTACTCAGCACTGTACGTGTGTTGGACAACCTGCCATGGCTCACCTGTATTGCACATGTGATACACATGGGACAATGTCTAATCATATGACATTAGCAGGGATGGTCATACATAGCATGTGCGCGCGCACGTTGTACATGCTGACACACAGCACTTGTGACACCACAAGGTGCATCCATGCCACATTACTGATCTGGTCAGTTGATAGTGCAAGTGCCATGTGGCCATCGCACCATGTATGACTGTGATGGCACATGCAGCCTTGCTGGACAGGGCTGCATGGTATGGCAGGGTATATCACATACATGGCACAGGGATGTGTCCCGCCTGTGGGATACCAGTATTGGGAGGGTGGCTGTCCATTCCATATGTCATTTCTATGGGTATATGGACATGTTGCATGTCCATCACCATGGTGTGGACGATGGCCTTCTGCAAGGTAGGCAGCATGCTGCCTGGTGGGGGTGTGTATGGTGCATGCTGGCATCGCACATCCATGCATACACATTACCCCTGACAGGTGCTATGTGCTGTGATATTGTTCAACACAGTGCTGTATGTGCCCGCACGGTGATATCCTGTGCACATGGATGGTACCCCGGCCCGACATGGGTACCACATATGTCTACATCCAGTGCCTGCTGTCACCACCATGTCGCCGGGTGCACCGCAAAGCACCATCCCTCCCACAGTGACCATGGTGTTGAGCACAGCCTAGGTATTCATTTATGGGGACGGGGATGTTCACATAGCGGGGGCACTGCTGGTATCATCCATCAGACCATACACGTATGACGCACAACTTACACACACAGCCCATTCAGTATGTTGTTCGCAACACTGACAAAGCTATACTGCTAGGCCAGGGCCATTCCCAGCCGTACATACACAGATGCATAACACGTCTGTCTGTGGCATGGGCTACAATGACGGTGGGGTTCAACACATACCGTGTTCGACTGTGGCTGGCTCTGATGTTCTGTGCACATGTCAACACAGTAACCCTGTTCTACTGTAGCCAGCAGTGATGTGCTGTGCACATGTCAATGCTGCACATTGTGTTGGTGTCTGTCTGTCAACAGGCCAGTGGTGGAACACGCAAGAGTATCTGTAATCAAATATGCATGCTGCCCTGTACAGCTGTACTGCTAACATCTCAGGTGCTGATGTGTCATGGACATGCACACCTTACCCGGAAAGGTGATAGTGAATTGCCACCCATACCCATCACCTCTTGTGGGTTGCTATTATCCAACACCCTATTTGTAGTGTATGTTCAGGCTATGCACCTGTGCAGGACATGTGGGCATGTAATGCGCTACTGCGTACCTTTGCACCCATTGCACAACATGTCACACAGGTACACTGGCAGCCATACATGTCACAGCTTGATGAAGGTACGACAGGTGTTGTCAGGGTTTCTGAGGAAGGTCGCATAATAAATTGGTGACTGAAAGCGCTAAAATTGTTGTGGATTATTTCTCCAAGCTGTTTGGGACAACGGTACCTCTGCTTTTTGGTTTTTCGTGTTGTACACACGTAACACATATCCTGTGGGACATGGTCATATGTACAGGCATGTCCGACAGTCACGTACCAGTGCTACCCCTATATGACGGATATGCCGTACATGTGGCAATACAGCAACTGTCACATGTACTCGTGCAATGCCCCCCTACCAACATGGAGCGGTACTGCCTGTGGGGGATGTGCTTCTGCATCCATGCTGTGCCCATAGCTGTCAGTTGTACATCATTACGTGCAACGTACCTCATTTGGTGTTCTAACAGGTGCATGTTCATCACGGCTCCACATCGGTTGGGTCTGTCACACAGTCATTGTTGTACACGGTTTACATGCCAGCAGCCATGGCTTACTATATGTGAATCAATGTAATTCATCGTGATACCATAATTATACATTAGAGCAGCGTATTCCAGCCATCATATAGCCTTCCTAGATGACACTGTTAGCCAGCCAGTAGTAGGTGTTCCGCCATCTGCACATTAGTCACACAGTACGAGGGCTACTGTTACCCATTCTGGGGACAGGGTGCTGACAGCTGTGGATGGGTGTGATGCTGTCGACAGCCATGACTGCACCTGACGGTCACGTCTGGATGGGTAACATTCACAACACACACCTACCTTCACGTAGTACCACATCATCTACAACAATGGACATTCCTGCCAGAACAATGTATGCAGTATGTCTGTATGACCACTGTAGGCACCACTGGTGGCCCCCAGCATGACAACCGACAGCACCAGTGTATATCCCGCAGACCCATGGGTTACACCATTCACAACACACCAGTCACAGATGACCCTGTTGTGGATCACATTGCAGTTCCCCACATCATGTTATACAAGGCATCATGCACTGAGATGTTGCGGATGGGTGAACAGCTCTGCAACTCAACATACGCACACATGACACATCACCTGGTACAATATATCTCTCATACAACATGTTATTGTGACTGCCCTGTGATGGCAATACACAGACTACGTGTACTGGGACATGCAATGGCTCACCGGTGTTATAGCCCTCTGGGTGTGTGTCTAGCCAAGTGTACAGTAGGCAGTGGTCTGGACACAGGGACATTGTACATTGACCTACTGTGTCACTGCAACTGTTGCCTATGCTCCTACTGTTATTGTACAGGCATGTGGTATCTGACCGCTATGACAGTCCTGGTCGACCACAATGCTGTGGCACTCATGACCTGCAGCCATCGGCCTGGGGTGTGGAGCACACATGTACATCTTCACATGCTATACTGCCTCTGTGGCAGTTTTACATAACTGTCTCCGGCAGGGCTGTAACAGGCAGGCACGGCATGGGGTCATGTGGGACAATGCTTGCATCTTCCACTGTGCTGCACACAAGCGAGGCACACACTATTGCACCACTCACATATCTCTGCGGTGACTGGGACCTGCCTCCATGCTCTGCGCAGCACACCTGCGAGTATGGATTGTACACAGATCGTACCTCCCAGGCACATACCTGGACTGGAACACCCACAGGTGAGGGGTTCACACATCACACAGTGTTTTGCACACATCCTGGATAGATGCCTAACACAATGCATCATAGCTGCTCCATGTGCAGATACCCGTGTTTGTGACCGCTATACACATTGTAACACGCAACAGAGTCGACATTGTACACCACAGGTTACATACCGTCTGTGTTGTTATACTGTACATTGGGCCTCAGACAGCTAATACTGCCAAGTTCTGACAGCAACCCACACTTCCCTGGAATAGACACCCATGTACCTACACATGCTTGAGTCATGCACTCCGCTCAGCTGGATGACACATTACACAACACATACCATACCTACACTATCCTTAGCATGCACAATACCTCCATGTGACTGGTGTGACGCACCTGGGATTATCCCCACTTCGGTGGATTAAACACATATGCTACACGGCCCTGCTAGCCACACCCTGGAAACACACCCATCGCAGCATACACGGAACATGTGTACTACAACCAGTACTACTGACGTCTGCTGACAGCAGTTGTTAATGGCATGACACCCCAGCAGATGGACAGTGCACATACATATGCTGACACATACCACAGTGTGCTTCCGTAGCATGTACACAATTGCAGAAAACATGCTATTCCACACAGAGACATGGCGGTACTGACCTGTTCACAGACGCCACTGTGGTGGTCATGTTCCATGCACATATGATGTACAACCACATGTGCAGGCTGTTGCACAGTGGTGTACATTCACATGTGTGGGGTGCATCACTTGTCAGCCATGGTGGGTCCTCGAGGTCCATCATCACATACTCCAAGGCTAGCTACCTAAACATGACTGCCGCACATTGCGGTGTGGGGCCTCAGGCATTGTGGTGGTATGTCTGCATTGTTTGGCTACATCCACATCTGATGTCACATACAATAGTCACCCAGGCATTGCAAACCGAGCTAATGTTGGCAACGTGCCAGGCGATGGCGTACTTACTGACAATACACCCTCTCACTCACTACAGGGTCGCAATCCGTACATGGACATTGTAGTGTCCCTGTGGACACATACACGGTACTGACATGCACGCGATATGTCCTGGGACACTGGCCCGATGTCACCTTCCGATGTCCCTGGCTGTAATGTCCCACCAACCTGTTCGGTATATGTCTCCACACCAGGCCACTATATTCACTGCTAGCCTGTTGTCGGACATTGTGTACCCTGACCGCCGCACAGCGGCATTTCTCGCACAACCCACGGGTGGCACTGCATTGCACGTGTGGGACTGTAGTCATACACCCAAGACTGGACCATTCTGCATGGCAATGGGGCACATCCTCACGAACGTGATTCACACACACATTGATGGCCTCCAGGCCTTTCCTAGCACCCGTGTTGGGCTTGTGTATGCCACAGCACAGCACATACACATGCTGGCCACCTGTCATACCGTTGCATGGGCGGTTGGGGTGGTACGGAGGCCAACACATCAGACGTTGTCCTCACATTGCCCTTCAGCACCATTCCATGTTCTGGTAATGGCAACTTACACATCCACCTGCACATCATACCCTGTGTCTCAGGATGTTATGCTATGTGGCTCATGGACAGGACACACAGTGGTGCGAGCATACCATAGTACCTACTACATGTCAGGTACATATGGCATTACACAGTCCTCAGTCATGGGGCCCCTCATGTTCACTATATGCTTACATACAGAACATGCTGTCACAGAGTACTTTCCATGCCTAGATATCCCGCGCCTACATACCAAGCGCCATTATTGCTCCACCAGCTCATACCGATACCAACCATATGGGTGTCAGTGTAGCGGATACATCATATGAGTATCATGGCATCAGGATGCATGACACATGGTGCATGCACATCACCTTTGCATAACAACATTCACCCACTGACTATCACATGGATACTGGTCCCGTACATACATATCACATTGTACATGGTTGCTGTACACACATATGCCACACACAGTCCTGGGGTTACTGTATTCCACTGTGGCATGGATACCCTTCTGCAAGGCCACACCTATCTGTACTGTGTGTGATGCTGGTAGATAGGTAGCCATTGTACCTCTGAAATACACTCATCTACACACAGTCAAGTGTACACTACCACATTTATGGTGTACCTTCAACAATAGCTACAGCTTTACATGGCACAACATTGTCATGCCACGATGTTTACCAGGCTTATATGGTTTACATATGCTGCTGACATACGGACAACACATCTGTACACATCTGCATACCACATACTCAGGGGTGTCTTCTGCTCTGACACGGCCCATGTCCTCCACATTACTGATGCATATACTCCTCATACATGACATCTGCGGTGGGCAGTGTGAACGGACTGCTCCTGGATATGTGCACACATGCCACACTGCATGGGCTGGGCTTCTGTGTTACTTCCACAAACACAACACACACCATGCTGTGGAACATAGGTCCTGTGCACATCCCGCAGGGACACACAGTAGCACTGTTCATGTGATACCTCCCTTGCTGTTTGAGTGACACGTAGTCCCGGTACCACCACAGCAGCGGTACTGTGTAGACGTGCAGTTGACACCCGCCTCTGCTGTTCACAGGACACTACCATGGGGAGGTGACACTACTGTGTACACTGCACATGTGTTTACACATGCACCTGCCAGACTGCATTGTTGCCCACTGTGCACCTGTGCAGCTGCTACAGGTCCTTTGGGCATGGTTACTTGGTGTCCCTTTCATTTCAGTTAGCTATCATGCTACTACTCTGTCCCATACCTACAGGCCATATGTATCCTGTTATTGTACATACCAATAGGCGATACCTGTGTTATGCATGATATGCCTGTGATACTGTGTATGATATCTGTCATATCTACCTAGGCAGCTTTACATTACACATATTTCACATAGTATCCCCTAATGCAGGGCATATTTGCACGTCGGCCGCACCTTACGTATGACATCAATGGTATATGCCCATACACATGCGTGCTGTGACAGTATACATACATGTCCTATCCCCTGCTATGGCACTTCCTTGTTGGACATCCACTGCCAGCAACGGCGTGTGGTATGGCATTGTTCTCTCTAATGCCCCCCTGTGGCATCCCTTGTGGTGTCTCCGCTGTGTACATGATGTCCCACTGCTGTACACACGGTGTCCGCAAGCGTTGGTATGCTCAGCAGGATATCACTACATAACTGCCTTTCACCACTTTCTGCATTACGGACAAGTGTAATTAATTACAACCACCATTCACATACAGTACAGCTTCATCATACACATCATGCGTTACACAACCGTACATATCGTGTGTTCTACATACCTTGTCGGTGTTTCGTTCCGTGTATCATTTTTCCGTTTTCTTTCGCTTTCGGTTGTACACTGCTGGTTTGGTATGAGCATACGGTTTGAATATCCTGAGAGTCATCCTTATATCCGTCGATACCTGCAACATGTGAATTCATCCCACCAATTGCTGTTCCTCAGTGAGTAATTACGTGCATATCACCTGTGCATCTACTCCATTCAGAAATTATGCGTCGATACTGGGGTATAATTGGATTCCTCACCTGGGCGTTGGCTATTTGCCCTACCTTCGTGGAGATGGTCTGTATTGTGTTATGTTATGTGTAACTGCAACCGCTATGCATGGCGACAGGTATATTTCGAAGTAATGTTACCCGTGGATTGTGTGTGTAGGGTGTAGTCTTTGGTTCGACATGTGGGTGTCCCTGTCCTGACGACGAATGATAATGGAGTATTGCATTCAAAACTGTAACATGGCTGTTGTATTCCTTTATACAACGCATGCAAGTATGCATCCGCCTTTAATTGTGTCTCCCACGAGATGTTGTGGTTATGCAGATGTCATTGACTGACTGTATGTTTGTGCTGCTGTTACGGTTTGTATTCCTTTAATATCTACGGTGGGGGATATCGGTGGTTGTACGTGACGGATACGGGTTGTGGGCCTTGCATCTCTACATAGACAGTATAGTTGTCCGTGTGCTCCATCCCTACCTGGAGAGTTAACAGTTAATAGTCTTTTGTTATGGGAGTGTAGCTTGGGCTGTTGTTAATTGGTTCCAATATCGTCTGCAGGTGGCCTTGCTGCATGTATACCCCCGTAACTTCTGTGGTATATCAGCGGCTATGTCTACGTGAGTAATTACGTGCATATCACCTGTGCATCTACTCCATTCGGTAATTACGTGTCGATACTGGGGTATAATTGGATTCTCCGCCTGGCCGTTGGATATTCGCCCTACCTTCGTGGGGATGGTCTGTATTGTCTTATGTTATGTGTGACTGCATCTGCTATGCATGGGAACTAGTATGGTCTGCATTCATGTCACCCATGGATTGTGTGTGACAGGTGTAGTATTTGTTTCAACAAGTGGGTGTACCTGTCCTGCCGATGTATAATAATGGAGTATTGCATTCAAAACTGTAACTAGGCTATTGTTTGCATTTCTACAACGCATGCAATTATGCAGCTGCCTTTAATTGTGTCCTCCACGCGATATGTTGTGGTTATGCAGATGTCATTGACCGACTGTATGTTTGTGCTGCTGTTACGGTTTGTATTCCTTTATTATGTAGAGTGGGGGATGTCGGTGGTTGTACGTCACGGATACGGTTTGTGGGCCTTGCATCTCTACATAACCAGTATAGTTGTCTGTGTGCTCCGTCCCTACTTGGAGAGTTGACAGTTAATTGTCTTTTGTTATGGGATTGTAGGTTGGGCTGTTGTGATGTGGTGTCGGTATCGCCTGCGGGTGAGCTTGATGCATGTATACCTCAGTAACATCTGTGGTATATCAGCGGTTGTGTGTACGTGACAACTATCCCTTGTCATTCTGTCCCAGATATTTGCAGTCATTGTGGTCCTGTTGTTGGGATAGCCTGTTTGCCAGTGGTTGCCACATATTCAGATGGGAATTGATTGTTCGACACGTGTAGAACACACAGCGGTGTTTACGGGCCGACACGTGGCCATGGTCAGTACTGGGGTAGCACATACGTATTTCCGCGGTACATACCTATTGCTGTGTGACTTTGCCGACGTATCTTATTGCAATTAACAAATCGGTGTCGTACATACAGGCATGACTATTACATACGTCCTTTCCATTTCATATGGGGTATTTTCCTGTGCTACCATCTGGGACATATTCACTTTGTATCGTTCTATGTCGCGACACACCTAGCCAGGGCGGGGCTGTCACTACTACTTTGGGACTAATAGTGTACATATGCCTGAGGCTAGTTTACCATATGCCTACACCTAATATTCCGCTCTGCCTCTAACGTGGCACTAACATACACATGTTGCAGACACACACACATTACACTCACACAGCGACGCACACGTTACCCTCACCGCACACGTACACATACTACTGCACTCACGGGGACGGTTGCACACAGTACCTACGTGGACCACAACACCAGCGGCGGTGTCTACCTCTCCCTTCATATCATCATACTATTACACGTGCATGTACTGTTACAGTACTGTGGTCTGGCGATCTTTCTGCCTCGCGGTTATGCATATCGGTATGTTACCCATTCCATGGTTGGCGGTATCCTCTTATGTTGAACCTCCCGGATGTTCAGGTTGTCGTTTCACTATGTATACTATGTACAGATATCGCGGGTTACATCTCAGTCACCTTATATCCCTCTAATTCCCTGTCTTAACTGTAGTATATATATGTATATGTGTACATATATTTCTATATAGATATAATTATATCTATCTACATATATATATATATATATATATATATATATATATATATACACATATATATATATATTTATATGTATACATCTTGCGGCAAACATGGCAGGCATACAGCAACACCGCATGCTGTAGGACCCGCGTACTGTTCAGGTGTTGGCGTTACATGCTCCACTGGCTGTTGGGTGTACAGTGTTTGGGGGCTGCCTATGTTGGAATCACACATGAGGCCGCCCATACAGTACACTTTACAGGTGGTCATGTTTGTGTACCGTCCATTTCACTGTGTGTGCAGGTAGGGAGGTGTCAGTCCATGGGGCCTATGCTGTCAGAGTATGTGCTATACGTTCCCTCTTTGCCAAGGCGTAGGCATATTGGGTACGCCTCCGTCTGCCTACTGGGGCTGGCACAGTGTGTTCCTGGTCTGGAACCCTCTGTGGCTGGACTGGCCTTGGCAGTTGTGGTGGGCTTTGTGGCCCTTCCCCGTTATGTCCCTGCAGCAGCTGCTTCCGCAGGATCATATTATGTAGCATGGCACATACTATGAATATGTGGGCACATGTGCCTGGAGAGTACTGCAAGGCTCCACCAGATGTATCCAAGCACCGGAACCCTGATTTCAGCATCCCGAACACACGCTCTATGATTATTCTGGTTTGTGCGTGTGCCTCATTATGGCGTTCCTGCATGTGTGTGTGTGCATTTCTGATGGGAGTCATCATCCACGGCTCCAGTGCATAGCCAGCATCCCCCACGAGATGGCCTTGTGGGATGTCCCCCCTGGCAAATACCTGATACAGCTGTGAGGCATGCCAGATATGGGAGTCGTGGTAGCTTCCAGGGCTGCCAGCACACACATCCATGATAATGCCCTGAGCATTGCACACGACCTGGCAATTGATGGAGGGGAATCCCTTGCGGTTTATGTAGTGTCTACCCTGCTCGCCAGGTGGTGACTTGATTTGTATGTGCGTACAGTCTATCGCACCCAGTACCTCTGGGTATTGTGCCACACGGTGGAAGTGGCGCATATTGCTAGCCAAATCCTCCTGAGATCTGGGGAAGTATATATGCTCATTGGCATGTGGTAACATGGCATCCAGGAACTGGTGTAGTACCATGGATGCTGATGCCTATGAGATGCCCATTATATCTCCAGTTGGCCTTTGGAAGGTACCTGTGGCCAGTATTCGCAAGCTTACACATACCTTTGTGTCCACTGGGATGGGTTCCCCTCTGTTGTTTCTTGTTCTCAGGCATGGCCGGCACAGCTCCACTATTTGCTGTTACGTGTCCCTGTCCACCCTGTAACGCTCTACTATCTCCAGGTCTTGTAGCCCCTGGTAGGTTACCCTTGGTCTAAACACTCTCCTTCTCCTCCGAGGCCTACGGTGGTTGTCGGCACCCTCCTCAACAACACCGTCTGTCTCTAACACATGCTGATGGATCACAGCCACGGCAGCACCCAACATGTACATTTTAAAAGTTCCCCGTGTGTTTACACCTATGGTGCGGCATTTGGGAATACACGGCTGTGTGTTGTGTGCATTCACAGTTTATACTATTGTGCCGTGCACACCAATGATGTCATAGGGTGTGTTTGTACGGCCGTATCTGGGGGTTATCTTACGTGTTTTACCGATGGAACTACAACGCTGTTGCCTTTGGTGTTGCATTACTCTTGCCTGCCATGGATTACCTTTCGACCTTCCCTTACTATTTCTGCACGTTGCACCTACTATTTTCTGGCATGCATCCTGCAGAGCACTGTCATGTGTACTTTCTGGGACATGGCATATCATGCGTTTTGTGTGCTGCCGCCGTTGTGCTGCCTGTCTGCTTTGCTCTTCTGTGTCAGGTCTTCTATCTTTGCAATCTGCTACCTCTCCTACTTTCTTTGCATTCATATGCCTCCCCTATCCCGTTTTGCAGGTTTCTGCATGTAGAGTTGTCAGCTGCCGCCGATTGGCCTTCGTGGGTTGATTAATGTCGATTGCTCATTAGTACTCCAATTACACTTCTTCCGCATTTCCTCATATTCTTAACATCACCTTCCTATTTCCGATGTTGTTTGCGGGGCTAGCATCACATGACTAGGTTAAGGGAACGTAGACATCCTCGTACACATGCACTTCTGCGCGCATTGTGTGCTCTCAGCTGAACTATTACCCCACACCCCGGTCCTGCAGCTGTGATTTGCGATGTACAGCCCAGGTTTGCTGTGCTCCAATATGCTTCCTGCTACGGTGGCACACACCTCTGCAGATGACATATATTCCCTCTGAGCCACTCCTTGGTGTATTACCACTGCGCTGTTTGGTACAGCCTTACGCCGGCGGGGGATTTGCGATTCAGTATTATCTGCCTCATTTGCATGGCATTGACTACTAATTCATAGTTACCACGCCGAACACTGCCGCGAGTCCTTGGCAACCCTTGCACCGTGGTTGTGGCGTTCCATGCATACCATGGTGTATTATGCTGTGAACCTGATGTGTATTATGCTGCTGTTTTATAACATTGTTATATTATTTCATTGTATTGCACCTTCCGCAAACATGTCCTAGGGTTCTGATGTGAGTTGCTGTGGACATGCCATTTAAGTTGTTATTTACATGTTGTGCATGTTTTCTTTTGACATTGTCTGTGTATTTCGCCATTGGCATATGGTACCAGTGTGATACCTGGGTCTGACACTCTTCCGTTACTCCTATGTTATGTTTGGGAAAATGTAAACCGTTTTTTTTTTGGTTTACATTGCCGTGGGCTTATGCTATGCCTGCACCACTTCGTGAATCGCTATATGCCTTCATTTGCATGGTGCAACACCACACATGGGGTGTTTAGCATACCTACACCGGGGGCTGCGCAGATCCGGTGCACGCCGGTAGTGCACGTGGGATTGGATCGTACATGAATCGCTCGGCGGCCATATTTGGCGTTGTAATGCCTACGCTATGCGTGCACCTGGCGCAAGGTTCATGAATCCCGGGGAATGTCTTAAGGCTGGTTTCCACATTACCAGATCTGAGCAAATATGTGAACACAAAGATATTCAGAACGGTGACTCAGAAAACAGTGCTTGCTTTCATAGATCAAAATTCTTATGCAGCTATAAGCATGGAAGATGCATATCTTCTCATTCCATTGAGACCTTTTCAGAAAAATATATCAGATTTCTGATGGTCCATCATCAGTTCCAGTTTTCAGCTTTGCCATTTGGGCTATCTATAACCCACAGACTGTTTACTAAATGTTTAACTCTGCTTACCTCAGAAAGCAAAACATAATGGTTTCTCCTTTTTGGATTACTGCTTGACAGTGGCAAAAAACAAAGGGATTACTGAATCAGTACATCATTCGCCTTTATTGTTATAATCATTAGAGATAAAGACAAATTTTCCTTGACTGTTATTAGTCTGTAACTTTCCTAGGGGCATTCAGAGATAAGTGGATTTCCAGCTCAGGACAAGAAAATGGAGAATTTGTTGTACTACATTGCTGTCAGCAACAAGCTACAACAGCATGACAGTTTCTGAGGGCATTAAGTTGCATATCTTCTTACATTTTTCTGTTTCCCCAAACAAAATTACATCTGATGAAAGCAAAATAGCAACTCAGAAACATTTGAAATCAAGTCGCAGATCCTTTGGCTACTATGATTCCTATAACAGGGCATAGAGAAGGAATTCCTGTGGTGGATGACCATGGACAACTTATTTACAGGAGAAACAGTTCCTAAAAGCACTACACCCTCACAAACTCCCCTTGAGTACCTCATTCCCCATTGGCCCTTTTTTTTCAATTATAAAGGAATTCCCAATACTATTCTAGCATGTCCAAAGGTCAGTTGTCAATCTCCTCTCCGGTGCAGCTGGTGAATCTGGGAATCTTGAGGCAATGTTACAACTGCCTCATGTACACAGACAACCCTCTCCTCCTCCCAACAAATTCCAACACATGTGAGAGATGCAATCATATAGCCATACTGGAGGCTAAGCTCTCTCAACTCAGTACTGGCGAAACCAGTCGGGAGGAGAAGGAAACCACACTCATTACAATTCCAGTCTCACATAGACCTACCATGACAGCAAACCAAACACATAAACACACAAAAACATACTCGGAGGCTCTAAATAAAATTCTGCCTAAGCAGCAGAGACCTCTAAAGCAGACACCCAAGCAACCGCTACCCCAAAACAAAACACATGCAACACATAGCTCACAAAGCCAGTGTGCCGAACAGTCACAGCCCTTAAGGCTAAACAACACACCTGATACACTTGTAATAGGTGACTCTATCATCAGGCACACTGATGTCCCGCTCACCAGGCTGAACAAGGAGAAGGTCATGGTGAGCTGCCTGTCGGGCGCTAGGATCCGCCACATAACACAAGCACTCAGGTCACTCCAAGGCAAGTACAAATATGACTCAGTCATTGTCCATGCTGGTGTGAATGACCTAAGACGTACCTCCCTGGACTACATGAAAAGAGACCTAGAGGAGCTCTCTGAGCATGTACCCCAGGCTGGTATGACCCTGACCTTGAGTAGCATCTTACCCTCACCAAGAATGATGCCACAATATGAAGACAAGATGATCAATTTCAACAATTGGCTTAAGTATTGGTGTAATTTAAAGGGGATCCAATGCCTGTCAGCCTGGGATGACATGCTTGACAAGCCACGATGCTTCGCTAGGGACGGCTTGCACCTGTCACCCCTGGGCTTTCGGATGTTGGCAAAGGCTCTTGCTACCCCCATAGTGCCTTTTTTAAGCAAGGCTCAAAAGACAAACCCACCTCCATAGGTATCACAAGGGATAAGAAACTAAGAGTAATGCTACTCAATGCCAGAAGTCTAAACCTCAAGATGCACGCACTCGAAACTCTCCTTAGCATGGAGAAAATCGATATCTGTGCAGTAACAGAAACCTGGTTCAAGGCTCCAGAGAGCACCCCAGCACTACCAGGTTATACCTCATACCATGCTTTTCAGCCCCAAAACTTTTACCGTACCACAAAAGGAGGGGGAGTATCAATATTCGTCAAAGATACCCACACCTCCAGATTGGTGGCACAGCACAAAGCATCAGAGATTATCCATGTGCAACTAACAGTGGGTAAAACTGCCTTCCAGTTTATAGCCTGCTACAGACCACCCTCCCAAACCCAGGAACCCCACTCGGCCTTCCTGAGAACATTGGAAAATATGAAGGTCTCTCCAAACACCATTATATTGGGCGACTTCAACTACCCAAACATAGACTGGGAGCATTACTCTAGCTCCAACACCCTAGCCCAAAGGTTCCTAGAATTTATAAACTCAAATGCTATGGAACAACTTGTTACCACTCCCACAAGAGGGGAAAACATACTGGACCTGATCATCACCAACATGGGGACTCTATGCTCCAGACCAGAAGTGTATCCCTCACTGGTAAGATCAGACCATAAACTAATCTCACTGGATATTCACATCCCGACTCCACCCCCTGCCCTGAAAACCACAGTGAAAACCTTCTCTAAAGCAAATTTCACACTCCTCAAAACCAAGGTGGAATCCTTCAAAGCCCCCGGGCCTGTGGAAAATACGGCCCAGACCACAGAATCCTTTATAAACGCATTCTATGAACACCTTCAGGAGTGCATGGATCATGCAATCCCAAATAAAACCAAGACCCAATCCTCCAAAGGCAGACATCCTGTCTGGTGGACCCCAGCCATAAACAAACTATACAATTTAGTTACAAGAAGGAGGAAGCTACTAACATGATAGAGCATAATCCCAAAAAGGGAAGGCATCTCTGATCAGTATTAGCAAAAAACTACGGGCACTCATAAAATCTTCTAAGGCCAGCTTCGAGATAAAAATTGCACAGGACACTAAGGATAATAACAAGGCTGTCTTTAGTTATGTTAGGAACCTGGGTGGGAATTCCCAGATATGCTCAGAATTAGTCCAAAATGACAAAAAATACACCGAACCCACAGACATTGCCAACATCCTAGCTGACAGGTTCAGCACAGACTTCTCCCCCCCCACCCACCAAAAGGGCAAATATTTATCCCAGCAGAGTGCTGCCCCCCTGACATCTCAGATGCTCAAGTAAGAGCTGCCCTCTCCAAAGCAAAAAACACAGCATCAATGGGACCAGACAGTGTCCCGGACTGCATCCTACATGAACTCCAAGAAGAGCTAAACCCAAACATAAAACTACTGTTCAGTCTTAGCCTTACTACAGGATATGTACCCAAAGAGTGGCATACAGCAACAGTGGTCCCTCTCCACAAAGGTGGTGCCTCAACAGATCCTGGAAACTATCGCCCCATAAGCCTGACTAGCTTAGTCTGCAAAGCTATGGAAAGGATCATCATGGACCTCATAAATAAAGATATTGGGGACCTACAGACACTGGATCCTACCCAGTTCGGCTTTGTTAAGGGCAGATCCTGCCTGTTAAACCTGGTTGATTTCTTTGAAACAGTCACCAAGGCCATTGACGAGGGGAAGGTGGTCCACACAGCCTACCTGGACTCGCAAAAGCCTTCAATACAATACCCCACTCGGGCATTATAGATAAGCTCACCAGCTTAAATATAAACCCCTATGTCACTAGATGGGTTGCAAACTGGCTCAAGGACAGAACCCACATGGTTAGAATTGCTGGAGCCATGTCAGACTCCAAACCAGTTACAAGTGGCATCCCACAAGGCTCAGTCCTGGGATCTCTCTTGTTCGGTATATATTTCTCGGAGGTACAGGCCAACACGGAAGGACTGTGGCTGACCAAATTCGCAGATGACTGCAAACTGGGTGCCATAATAGACTCTACAGCCAACACAAGCATCCTCCAAAAGGGCCTCATAGAAACAGACAACTGGTGCCAGAGCCATGGCCTCAAGCTAAACTCCAAAAAGTGTATAGTCATCCCCTTTGGCAAAAACAAAGTGCCCACAAATTACCACATAGGTGGTAATCCATTAAGTACAGAAGAAGTAATTAGGGACCTGGGGACCCAAGTTGATAGCAATCTCTCATTTGACAACCACGTGGCCAAAGTGGTTAGAAAAACATTTTATATAGCCCACCTAATCATGAAGGGATTCACATCTAGATCAGGGGAGGTCATCGTGCCTCTTTACTCATCCCTCATCAGGCCCATAATTGAGTACAATGCCCCTTCCGGGATGTACCTTACCAGACACCTGCAGCAACTGGAAAGACCTCAAAAGTAGCTCACCAAGAGGATCATAGGGCTCAAACAGGTGCCATATGCTGCCCGGTTAAAGAAACTCCAGCTCTACTCAGTGGCATACCGCCTGCTCAGAGGCGATCTGTGCCTGACGTATAAAGCCATGTCCAACCCGAAATTAATGGACATGCTGCACCTCAGAAAATCCAAATCCCATCGAGCTACGCGCTCGAGAGACTTGAACCTCAGCACTGAAATAAATAGGACATGCTGGAGGGACAGATTCATAACCCAGAGGCTCCTTTCACTCTGGAATACAATCCCAGTCCAGGTTAGGCAGAGTCCCTCATTGACTCTCTTCAAGAGGAATCTTGATGAGTGGATGGGAGATCGTAGGTTTACCCCGGGTATCACTTCTGTGTCACTGTTAGATAGAGGCACAGTATACTAACCTCGAAAAAGGGCATAGCAGAATTAATTTAAAATGGGTGGCGAAAGCCAAACACACTCTGGCTAGGCTTATAAATGCCCTAGGGCAGATAGCCTAGTATGAACCTATGAACCTATGAACCTATCCAAAGTTCAGATTCTATCCACAGACTCTTCAAATTATACTTGGGTAACCTACTTCAGTAACTTTTCAGTTCAAGGTAGCTGTTAGTTCTCCGGAAAGAAAAAATAAAAAAAAACCTCACATCAACATGAAAGAGATGAAAGCAGTTTACAAGGCCCTGGCAGCCCTTTATGACAACTTTTAGCCTGAACATCTACAAATCAACACGGGCGCATCACTGTGGTATGGTATATATCCAAGCAAGGAGTTGCCAAAGCATTTCAGTTGACCAGAAATACCATTTAGGTTTGAAATTAGATCTAGAACACAATATTCAGCTGTTAACAGTTCATCTTCCTGTCTTAAAAAATAATTTGTAAATGCCCTGAGTAGGAGAATCACTTGTTTCATGAATGCACACTGCATTGAAAGACTTTCCACCAAATTACCAGATGTGGGCCTTTTAGAGGTGAATCTGATTCCCGCTCACCTCAGCAGTCAGCTTGAAACCTTCTGTTACTCTGATGCCTTATGAAATACTCTGAACTGCCCATACATGTCAAGCAGAGTGCCTCTTTGGCCCTCTTCAAAAGGAACCTTGACAACTGGATGGGAGATAGGAAATTCACCCCGGGGATCACTTCAGTCACCCTGCTAGACAGGGGTCCAGGGAAGTAAATATTGTGGGAAGAAATAACCAGGGAATTGTTATGGCTAGGCTTGTATAGGCCCTAGGGCCGATAGGCTAGTTCCAACCTATGAACCTACGAACCTATAAGACTGTTGCCATCTTCTTTCAGTAGAATCAGACACTGGTGTAAGTCTTTTCTCCTTCTCTCTTAACCAGTGAAGTTCTCTTTAAAACACGACAAGGCTGATTGAATTTGGTTGCTTTTCCTTAGCACAGATGGCTCTAGTTTTCTATGGCAATAAGCCTTTCTTCCATCATGCCTATTTACGGGTGCCCATCAAGTATTCAGTGCTAAATTACTAATTTTTAAATTACTTGAATGTTACTGTTGAAGACAATAGATGTTCATACTGATTTATTCTTTCCATAGAGAAGTGATGTTTGTTTACTTGAAATATGGCCTCTAGGACTGCAGCATCCTTAAGAAAGAATAAGACACTTTTAATTTTCATTTTTGAGATTGTTCTTTCTCTAAATTACAATAATCATGGAATAATAAAATAAGAGGGTGCAGGTCTGCTCACCCTCCCAGCAAAAATGCTAATTTGAATTTGTTTTTTTTGCTTGTTTGGTAAATTTGCAAGAAACTGTATAGCTTTGAATATACATGTTTAAATACTTTGCATACCTGGACTGAAACTTTCATGCATTTGTAGCTGTGCATGTGAAGTTTCGGCTGAGTAGTGTTGATCAGACATAGCAGAGCTGCATTTGACTGCACGTGGATTTTTGCTGACCTGACAAGATGACAATGTTCTTCATTCAAACCTCAAAACTCTGAACCTGATAGCAAAGAGGTTAGAATTTTGATGCCCAACTATACTTGTTTTTTTTTTTTTTTGACAAGTATTAAATATGTTAAAAGAAGCTAAAAGACCTAGTACAAGAAAATCTTCAAATACAGAAGTGGAAGAGATTTGCTTCTGAACAATGACACAAGGAACAGATACTTTTCTCTACACTATATTAAGATTTTTAGATTATTTGAGCTTTTTTCTTCAAAACTGGGGTATTCCTAAAACAAGGATAATGTTTTTGCAGTCTCTGCCTGTCTACCAGCAATCCCACAGTTAGCAACTTTTCCTTCTGTTTTAAGGCCTTTCTAAAATGTGTTTTTCACCTAAATCCTTTAAGAAGACACATCTCCCCTGCTTTTTATATGATTGTTATGTTGGAAAGCATAGTGTTAGTTACCTCCTCTGGAACTAGCTGATGTAGGAGAATTAAATATCTGTCTTAAAAGGAGCACTTTTTGGCTGCAATTACTTCTGAACAAAGGATCTCAAATGTCACAAGGTCTCATGTGTAAACCACCTTCCTGTTGTATGTAAAAATAAGGACAACACCAGCAACTGAGATGAATGGACTGCACACTACCGTAAAAAAAACTAAAAACATAAAAAGAGTGCAATGTCCGAAACACACCCAAAGGCTGCAATCATAAAACTCGGTGAAAAGAACTTCTCAAGCAATAAAATATAACTTTTATTAAAACATATAGACAAGGTGATAAGTGCTTTCACAAGTATTAACTCACTTCATCAGACCATTAAATAAGCCCTCATGACATCAACAGGTTCACTATCCAATGAAAAAATATTCCCTCTGAAATACCCACTTAAAATGTTGTGTTGATAGAATAAATCACATCTATGCTATATGAAATATAAAATATGTATAAACATAATAAAACACCCAAAATGTTGACAATGACATATACTTGCAAGAAAAAATATAAAAAAGGAAATAAAGTACATCCTAATGTGTCAAAACATCGCACTATACAAGTATACATTAGTAAATTGACCAATTTATGACAATCTTAACATCTATACATCATTTTGGTAAAGATCTGTTTTTTAAAACTGGTTTAAGGGGTACATGCCCATTCAATCCCATGGCATGGCACCGTCTGCCCATAACCTGATCATCCATTTTGTCTTGTTTACTTTGGTACGGTTAAATTCCTGTTGTATTTAACAAATAAACCATCTCGTCTGCCAGAAGTAGTGTCTACTTTGATTTACATTCAGTCTATTCAGTTAGTAGCATTCTTTGGAAGCTGTAAAAACAATGGAAAACAATGATAGCATTGTTTTGGATGTTCATGGGTAGTGGAGGCACTATACATAAAGACTAATCAGCTTTTTGTGTCTTTAAAAAGAGGAAGAAAGGCAGGCAGTCAGTAAGCATATTAGTTGTAAATTACATGCTTTGTTATTTTTATTGTGATACATGTAATAAATCTCTTGAAGCTACAGTGAGACTTCCATTTACTAGAACAGCAGTTGGATCTCCTGGTCTTTCTTTTATTTTTAAAAAATTTTATTGGTTTCTCTTTCCTCCCTCTTCTTCAGCCATTTTTTTCTGAATATGGTATATCTCTAGTATTCATTTTTGTGTTAATCCAAATTCCTGCATTAATTCATGGCCACCCTCCTGCTTCTTCCTTCATTAACTACTATTCTTCTTCTATCACCTTTCCTTCCATTTTTTTCTTCTTGTTTATTCCATATGAAAGTGTCCCATGCTCCTTCCACTGACATGCCTTTCTTTTCCATGACTCTACATCATATTATCCCATCTCTTTAGTGTATCCTAATTCATTCTTTTATACCTCCTACACTCATCATCCTATTTGCCCTCTCCCTCTTGCCTTGTGGTCTACCCCTTACTCTCTGTCCAACTAAGCAAATTATATGTTAAGGCCATCATGGTTATGTGTGGGAGTCCTTTAACCACTTTTTTCCTACTCACTCTTAGCTTGTTTTTTGAAACCTTTTCTCTTTCCCTTTCTCTATCCATCCCTCTAAGTCCTTCTGTAATTTTACTAGTGTGGTTACCACTGGGTCCACTGGCAGGTTACATACATACATACATACATACTAAGTTATAGCAGTTATAACTGGGACTGTCATCATTGTAATCACATTACTTCTACGTAGCTGTGCCTATGCTTTATGCCCCCCTCATCTTCAGTATCCCATGTATTTTCTCTTACCCCTTTTCCAAAATGTTTTGTATTGTATCACTTAATGTTTATCCTACATCAGCTGTCATTTAGTTGAACTTTCCCCTCTCATCCCTTTCTTTACCCCTCTCCTATCCTCACCATTGCTTTCTTTTATTAGGTTGCCTCTTAGCCACAAGCCCCTTCAAACCTTTGAAAATTCAGATTTACTTTCTCTATGGCGTATTGTATCTCTGTGACATAAGCATGCAGTCATCCTCCCACATTAAGAACCCTAACTGAACTCCTGTTCTTCCCTCCATCTGTGCTAACTTCTTTCTCATGTCTATCATCTTTTTTGACTAACATAAAGCGCTCCAGAGAGAGAGAGAGAGAGAGAGAGAGAGAGAGGGTACACCTGGTTGCCCTCCCTACTTACAGTGACTTGCAAACTCCTTTATTTACTGTTACTTCTGTTTCTGGCTCATTGTAAATTGTCTTTAACAGTCCTATAAATTTTCTCAATTTGTCTTTTTTTTCTGGTATCACCCAGAGGAATTCCCATTTGACTCTGTTGAAGGCCTTTTATTTGTCAAAAAAAACATTCCTGTCTGTGTATACCCCTTTTTCTTTTCTCTGTTCATAAACTCATTTAGATTGTTCCACCAGTTAATTTATGCCCTTTACAAAACCATCCTTTCCCTCCTGTATTATTCTCAGCAGACTGTCATCCAGTTTCCTTGCTAGCACTTTTGCTGTCATATTGATTTCTGTGTTTATTAAAGAAGTTGGGCTATTATCCTCTACTTCTGCTTTTGTTCTGTTTCCTCCCTGTTTTGGGATCACTGCCATACTGCCTGTTTTCATTGTGTCTGTTATTGCCCCTGTTTCACTTATTTTTTTTCATACTCCTTCATAACTGTCCATATTTCCTTTCCAGTTGTAGAACTCTATTAGGTATAAATATGGGCCTGTTACCTTTCTGTCTTTTATTGGCATCTTTGTAGTTTTTTCTCCTTCACTGTTAGTGTTAGTTGCACATGGATAGTCTATGATGCTTCGTGCTGTGCCACCAACCTGGAGGTGTGGGTATCTTTGACGAATATTGATACTCCCCCTCCTTTTGTGGTTCGGTCCAAGTTTTGGGGCCGAAAAGCATGGTATGAGGTATAACCTGGTAGTGCTGGGGTGCTCTCGGGAGCCTTGAACCAGGTTTCTGTTACTGCACAGATATCAATGTTCTCCATGCTAAGTAGAGTTTCGAGTGCGTGCATCTTGAGGTTTAGACTTCTGGCGTTGAGATACCTATGGAGGTGGGTTTGTCTTTTGAGCCCTGCCTAAAAAAGGCACTATGGGGGTAGCAAGAGCCTTTGCCAATATCCGAAAGCCCAGGGGTGACAGGTGCAAGCCGTCCCTAGCGAAGCATCGTGGTTTGTCGAGCATGTCATCCCAGGCTGACAGGCATTGGATCCACTTTGAATGACACCAATACTTAAGCCAGTTGTTGAAATTGATCATCTTGTCTTCATATTGTGGCATCATTCTTGGTGAGGGTAAGATGCTACTCAAGGTCAGGGTCATACCGGCCTGGGCTACATGCTCAGATAGCTCCTCTTTGTCTCTTTTCATGTAGTTCAGGGAGGTACGTCTCAGGTCATTCACACCAGCATGGACAATGACTGAGTCATATTTGTAGTTGCCCTGGAGTGACCTGAGTGCTTGTGTTATGTGGCGGATCCTAGCGCCCAACAGGCAGCTCACCGTGACCTTCTCCTTGTTCAGCCTGGTGAGCGGGACGTCAGTGTGTTTGACGATAGAGTCACCTATTACAAGTGTATCAAGTGTGTTGTTTAGCCTTAAGGGCTGTGACTGTTCGGCACACTGGCTTTGTGAGCTATGTGTTGCACGTGTTTTGTTTTGGGGTAGCGGTTGCTTGAGTGTCTGCTTTGGAGGTCTCTGCTGCTTAGGCAGATTTTTATTTAGAGCCTTCGAGTATGTTTTTGTGTGTTTATGTATTTGGTTTGCTGTCGTGGTAGGTCTATGTGAGACTGGAATTGTAGTGAATGTGGTTTCCTTCTCCTCCTGACTGGTTATGCCAGTACTGAGTTGAGAGAGCTTAGCCTCCAGTTTGGCTATATGGTTATATCTCTCACATGTGTTGGAATTTGTTGGGAGGAGGAGAGGGTTGTCTGTGTACATGAGGCAGTTGTAACATTGCCTCAAGATTCCCAGATTCACCAGCTGGACCGGAGAGGAGATTGACAGCTGACCTTTGGACATGCTAGAATAGTATTGGGAATTCTTTATAATTGAAAAAAAGGGCCAATGGGGAACAAGGTACTCAAGGGGAGTTTGTGAGGGTGTAGTGCTTTTAATTTTTTAGTGCTGACTTATATAATTGCTTTAGTGAGCAAGTGCCAGGTAACTTAAATGCAGTGTGTTACAGGTAACTTAAATGCAAAAATGACAAACAGTAACTTTCTTTCAAGTGAAATAAGGAAATAAGTGCAGTAAGCAATGCAGATATCACTAGGGATCCACAGAAGCACTGAAAGCCTTGTTTTAGGTGGAATTAGTGTTTCAGGGAAATAACAAGCAAACAAACAACAAGCATACAAACAAAGCTAGATTCAGCAGGCCTGGATCTAGTCTATGCTACGGCAAACAAGGTGTACCAATTTCAGTAAGAAACAGTTCAAATATGCAGGCACTATAAGCCTTTAACCAGAAATTTCCAGCTCAGAAGGGCAGAGTCCAGCCTCTCCTCCCATAAGAGTGCAGACCACGAACCTTCTTAATGTAAAATAACAGGCCTGAAGCCCAAGTGCTTAAACCAGAACTAATACACTTTTAGAATAACAGACACTGAGCCCTCAATCAGCAGTTCCCAACTTAGAAGGATGTAAGCTACCTGTCCTGCCACCACAGTGCAGGCCACAAACCTTCCTAATGTAAAACAACTGGTCTGAAGCCCAAGTGCTTAATCCAAAAGACTTAGAATGATAGCTACACTTTAATCAAGTTACTACCAAGCAGTAATACATACAATTGAATACTTTAAAGAATGCCTGGATTAGTGCTCAAGTTATACAAACAAATCTAGATTCAACAGGCCTGGATCTAGTCTATGCTACAGCAAACAAGGTGTACCAATTTCAGTAAGAAGCAGTTCAAATATGCAGGCACTATAAGCTTTTAACCAAAAATTCCCAGCTCAGAAGGGCAGAGTCTAGCTTCTCCTCCTACAAGAGTGCAGACCACAAACCCTCTTAATGTAAAATAACTGGCCTGAAGCCCAAGTGCTTAAACCAGAATTAATACACTTTTAGAATAACAGACACAGAGCCCTCAATCAGCAGTTCCCAACTTAGAAGGATGTAAGCTACCTGTTCTGCCACTACAGTGCAGACCACAAACCTTCTTAATGTAAAACAACTCGTCTGAAGCCAAAGTGCTTAAACTAAAAGGCTTAGAATGAGTTACACCAAGCAGTAATAAATACAACTGAGTACTTTTAAGATGACGCAAAAGCAAAATAAAGTAGGAAGAAACACAAATACAGTAAAAGCAGATAAAATTTTTGTTGTGTTCCATTGTTAATGGAAAAGAGAGTTCTGGCATTCCAGGTCCTGAAGCTGCTAGGCACCATGGCAGCTACACTTATAGCGGTTCCTCTGGGACGAATGCACATGAGGAATCTCCAATGGCTACTGTTCACACAGTGGTCTTAACAGCTTCCAATGTCACACAAGATTATTCTGACAAATGCTTGCAAAAAGGATCTTCTTTGGTGGTTGAACAGCCACCAAGTTACTGTAGGTTGCCCATTTATACTTCCCCCTCTCACAGCCACAGTAACCACGGATGTTTCCCTGATAGGGTGGGGCTATTTCAGGGAAGAACTGTCCAAGGCACTTGGTCAGACATGGAATCTCATTTGCACATCAATGTCTTAGAGTTGAGAGCGGTGTTTCTAGCGTTGCAACACTTTCACAACTATCTACCTCGAGAGACGATTGCAATACAGACAGACAACATGTCGGTAGTCTGGTACATCAACAAGCAAGGGGGAACCAGGTCTTACCCCTTATGCCGAGAGGCCCTGAGACTTTGGCAGTGGGCTGTATCCACCGGGTGCTTTCTGATAGCAACGCACATACCTGGGTCATCCAATGTGATAACAGACAAACTGAGCAGAGCCATTCTGTTGCCCCACGAGTGGTCCCTCATCGAACGAGTGGCAGAAAGAATATTCAGCAGATAGGGCCAGCTTTGCTGTGACCTTTTTGCATCCCTGCTGAATGCAAAATGCAGAAACTACTTCGCCCTGTACCCCCCCCCCCCCACCGGGGGACAGCCCAAGGGACTCACTTGTACACGATTGGCCCTTGGGTCTCCTATATGTCTTCCCTCCAATTCCTCTGATTCCCAGATTCTTACAGAAAGCCAAAAGCCTGGGAAGGACTGTTATTCTAATAGCCCTGTTTTGGCCTCGGCAGATATGGTTCCCCTTCCTACAGCAATACCAAGTGGAAGAACCTTGGGTTCTGGACCCAGTGCCAGACCTTTTGACTCATTCGTTGGGAGTTCTTCACCCCTCCCTTGTCTCCCTGAAACTGACAGCTTGGCTGCTGCACTTCCCAATCTAGCAAGGTCACATGATTTGTCTCCAGCGGTTCAACATATTTTAGTTTCCTCTCACAAAGTCTCCACCAGGAAACTTTATAATAGCAAATGGAGGAGATTTGCTCATTGGGCTTCTCAGCGTGGTATTGATCCCTATGTCGCCCCTATTCATAGTATTCTGGAATTCTTGACTTCACTCTTTCACAATGGTGCTGCAGCTCCTATGATAAGGGTTCAATTAGCTGCCATATCTAACTTCCATGTGGGATGCAGTGGCTCAAACATTATGTCACACAGATTATGTAAAACCTTTTTGAAAGGGACTCATCATCTTAGGCCTCCTATCAGACATCCTGTTACTCCCTGGAATCTGAATTTGGTGCTATCTCAACTCATTCTTCGAACTTTTGAGCCTGCATCATCTTGTCCTTTGAAGTTCCTTTCTTGGAAGACAATTTTCCTAGTGGCTATTACTTCAGGTCATAGAGTTTCTGAACTGCAAGCACTTTCTATCAAGCCCCCATATCTAGTCTTTCACCCCGACAGAGTGTCTTTAAGAACGAATCCTACCTTTCTTCCTAAGGTCTGCTCTGAGGCAAATTTGAACCAGTCTATTGACCTTCCTACTTTTTTTCAGACATCATACTAGTAGAATGGAGTACATGTTACATAAGCATGATGTTCACAGACAGTTGAGGTTTTACTTAGACAGAACAAAAGAATTTAGGAAATCTGATCAACTGTTCATCTCTTATGCAGACAATAAGAAAGGTTTGTCGGTTTCCAAAGTTACATTGTCCAAATGGATTGCTGACTGTATAAAACTTACATATTCTTCAGCTAAACAACCTTTAGAATGTGAGGTGAAAGCTCATTCTACCAGGGCAGTTTCTACATCTTTAGCCCACGCAGCCCGTCTACCTTTGGACACCATTTGTGCAGCTGCTACCTGGTCCAAACCTCATACATTTATCGCTCATTACAAAGTGGACAGGGCCTCTAGGGACAGGGCTTCCTTTGGTTCCACCATTCTCAGGAATATACTCCAGTGAGCCGCCCAGGATTAGGGTGCTTGGGACGCTACCCACCTGTAAAGAACAAACGGCGAGATTGAACAACTTCACATAAAGAAGTTATGTTCTTACCATAACGTTCCATGTGAGTTGTTCATCTCGCCTTTGTTCTTACACTCCCTCCCACCTTCCCCCTCCAGGTTATGGAAGAACAGGTATGACTGGTAGTCTGGTTGGTCTTGCTCATGTCCTTCTTTCCAGCCAGATTATTGTTTAGCTATTGTAAATAGTTACGTACTTTGTACATTGTTTATAATTGATTGCTTAGTGTGTTTTTTATTGCTGGTTTAGCAAACTAGATCTGGGGTTGGTAGGAGAGCATCATGGGATAGGGACTGTGCCTCGAGCTAACTCAAAGATCTTGCGCTTGGAAAATGGCTGACTCGGAGCCAATCCCACGTGTTAAGAATAAAGGCGAGATGTACAACTCACATGGAATGTTATGGTAAGAACATAACTTCTTTTTCTTTAGGCTCATTGTTCCTTGAATGTGTAAATAGTTCAGTGTTAATTAATCTGATATATTTAACTTATAAGTTGTTTTTTTTTTATAACTGTTCCATTTGAAATATCTTTTTTGTGTGTGTTGATTAATTACTGTTAAGTGAATTAGTTTAGACTTTTTACTGAAGCCAGCTCATTTAAGTTAGAGAGTGGCTCAGCCCATTTAAGTTAGAGGGCTTTTTTTCCTGTGTGGGTATGCTGTTATTTCTGCTTATAAAAAAAAAAAGTTATTTGTTGTTCTGTTCCTTGATCAAAATAGCTCATTTTAGTTAGAGAGCTGCTTAGTCTGTAAACAGTAGAGTATTATTGCTTCTAAATAATAGTTGTGGTGTTTAATTGTGTTTTCCTATTAATATGTCTAAAGAATCAAACGACACTAAACCCTCAGGGTTTAAGAAGTTTTCCAAGTGCTCTCAAAAAATGTCTTTAACCGATGGCCATACCAACTGTGTGTACTGCCTTGGAGCAGTGCACTTGCAAGAGTCTTGATCTATATGCCACTCATTTTGTTCGAGGGTTCTCCTCAAAAGAAAAACTAAGTTGATACTGAGGGGATTGTTGAAGAGTTCTTTTTCAAAAGCCTTAGGAGATGGTCAGGGTGTTACAAAGCAACCCCCTTCCACTTCTTCTAAATCTGGAACATCGAGCAAAAGATCTTCATCTACATCATCAGAGCAATATGAACCTACTAACAAATCACCAAAAATGTCTTCATCAGACCCAAAATCTGTCGGGCCCAAAAAAACATCAACTTCAGCTCCTCCTGTTTTGGAACCCTTGGTATTGCAAGTTTGGAGCTGGTCCCTAGTACAGGAGCCGGTTTCTCTGACATTAAGATCACCAATTCTACAAAGGTCAAGATCTCCTGCCCTCTCTTCTCGATCCTCCAGGAGTTTGTCAGAAGATGATGTGGATCATGTGGTGCGGAGGCTTTTGAGTACACTGGCGCTAGCCAAATTAATGTCAGAGCTGACCCAGAGAGTTTGAGAACTGAATAGACCTACCCCATCACCAATGATTCTTCCTCTGACCTGCCTTGGGGCCTTGGAACCGGAATGCATGGAGCTGATCATAGTGAAACTATCGGAGCCGAGATCTGTTCCAGGATTTTCGGCCCCAACTACCACTCTGACTTCCTTGTTGCCATCTGAGCTTGAGGAGTCTAGGAACTGACACTGTCAGGTCAGGTCTCGGGAGGACAGTTGGTTGGACAGTTGTTGAATCCGAACTTGCAACTTGGGACCTTGGCTCAGGTGAGCTCAGCTCCTACATTGGCTTTGGAGTCAACCCCCTTGGTGCCTTCTAGTTCTTTGGAACTGGGAGCTTCCTCAGATCATTGAGGGGGGGGGCTTCGAAGCAATGAGGAGAGTGCTGTACCCACAGGCAGCTCCAATCTCAGATCCAGTCATTCCTCCCCTAAAGGCACCGGAGTCCATCTCAGCACAACCGATTCTACACAGATGTGGAGACCCAAGGCCTCAGGATGCCCCAGTGGGTGAACCCCTCTCTTTGAAAACCTCTCCAGAATGCTCTTCTGAAGAGGTTCCTCTCAACAGATTATGCAAGAGGAAACATCTTGACTCCCCAGAGGAGAAGCTCACATCTGACACAGACCTCGATGAGTCAGAGGGGTCCCCATAGTCACCCTCTGAGGATGTCTCCTTTGCAGACATCCTAGAAATTCTTAAGCAGAGAGGTGGCTTGAAGCCCATCACCCCTTCTGATGAGGAGTCTATCTACCTTAAGGCTTCTGGGTCCCACCCTTCCATCACTTGGATATCTCCACCTTTTGATGAACTTATGGATCTAGTTTGTCAAAAGACGTGGGAGTCTTCAGGTTCAGTGGAGCCTGTCCCCCAGAGGCCAAATAAATTCATCACATCCCCTGAGGATAAAACCTTCCTTACAAAAGGTGTCCAAGTAGATGCTATGGTGGTGGCAGTGGCCACCAAGAAGGAGTTGTCAGAGACGTCCTCTTCTGTCCATCCCCCGAACAATGAGTCACGTATAATGGACAGATACGGGAAGCACATGTTTTCTTCAGCAATCTTTACACTCAGGTCCCTGAATTATCTTACACATTTTACCAGGTTGCAGAGAGATCTCCTGAAGGAGCTAGGATATACTCTCCAGGGTTCAGTAGCTGTGGTGGTATCAGATAAAGTGTCCTTCCAGCTCTCCACCTTGAATTCAGTTGTGAATTCATTCATGAGGCTTATTTCCTATGTAGCTGACAGAGTGAGTAGGACAGGAATTTCCCTAAGGAGGCATTCCTGGATGCACTTGTGTAACTTTGTGGAACCCTTTAAATCTTCCTTTGTTAATGCTCCCTTCGATGCCTTGTCCTTGTTCAGGCCTAAGGTCAAAGACACACTAACCAGGCATGAGCAGGAAGGAAGAACTCTCTGTGCCATTGGTGTCCATGTTTTCCTACCTTCTAGGCCATACCCAAAAGGTCAAAAGGGAGGAAAAATGTGGATTTGTAAATTCCAGAGAGTTTTTCAAGACATACGTGATAAGTCTTCCCCCAGGGGCAGAGGGGGAAGCAATAATGGAGGACACCGGCCACACAGCAGAGGGGGTCTGCAGAACCAGGGTGACAGCAGTGGTGACTGGTGACTTCAAATCAAAGGGGGGCTGCAGGAGACAGCTGAATGGGTGGGGCCAAGGGGAAGGTGTGTGACCAACTAGAAAGGGCTGAAGCTATGCTCAAAACCACAAAAACTGAAACTTTAATTGGATATGCTGCCCTGGGTGCCAAACAGTCATTATTATGAAGTCCAATCAAGACTAAATGAAGTGTAGAAGAAAAAAATATTTTAATGCATTGGCTACATGACAGCTTACTTAATATCTAGATGGAAACAAAAAGGTTGTGAGGCATGAAAAAATAAATTACTTTTTAAATACATTACTGGAATGCCAGTCAAAATCAAGTGTAAAAAAATAAGCAGCACTCAACTCAAACCACTTCTCCTTTCACTGCAGTTCTAATTATAATTTATATTCAGCTTTATAAAAGTTCCAAGTAACATGCTGAAAGTAGCAATCCCTGTGATATCCCCACTTGTAAATGTTTTTCTTATCCCAAAAAGACCTTCTGCCTGACAACATCTACTTGTTTCATGGGGAAAACAAGATCAAAGTAAAAAATGAATAGCAAACAAGAAACAGGCTCAATATAAATTGCTTAAACCATTACTGCACAGGTTATGGACCACACATGATAGATTGGCATTCTGTGTAGTTTATGGGTAAATTCTGCACAGATGACTGCAGGTCTCCATCAAATGTAATGAGCTTCTGAAAATACTGTAATCCTGCCCTTTATTACAAATACTGTCATATGCATTTCAATACCTAATGCTTATACATTATCTAGTTATGTAAATATTCTCTGCATGGCAACAACAAAAAGGCTTTCAATGTAGGTAATTCTTTAACAGTATGCTTATTAAAGCTTACTTGCATCTTACAATCTCAGACAAGCTTACCTGATGACAATTAAAGCATTGCTACTTAAACACAGGGCAACAGGCACTGCAACAGCATGCATTTTCTGAAAAATAAGAAGCATAAATCAACAGTATAAAAATATGGCAGAAAACCAGAACATTCTGCAAAATCAAAGACAGATGAAAAGTCACTGTAGTACTTGTGTCTACCTTGGATGGATACTCTGCACATTTACACTGCATAACTGCTCCTTGCCTTGCTTGGACACATCCAGAGTCACTACATGGGGGAGTGGGGTGCAACGAGTATGTCACAATTTGAAATGTCTCTGGCTGATGGTGATGGCCCTGAAACATTTGTCATACCTCTCAACCTCAGAGCAAGAAATCTGGACAAAGCCATAAACAGAAGTGGGACAGAGGTCAAGGACAATTTTTAAATATTGCTCTTATAAACTTAGATTATATAATAGTAGGTCTTGCATTAGTATGAATTTTCTGAAGGGTATAAAATTTGAAAATCAAATGTCTGTCATTATTTTCTAACTTCAGTCTTTAATGATTTGCCACTAATTTGCCAGAACAACACAATTTTATGAAAAAACAGACCAAAAATGTGATGCAAAAATATAAAACAGCCACACAATACAACTGAGAACCTGTCAAAGAAAGGACACTTGTTTTAAATATTTGTACTGTTAAGTTGAGCAGCTGACATAATAGGAGAATCTACATATGTTTCTGAAATAAAAGTAAACTATAGCACTGATCATTACAATTATTTATTAATTGTAAACCCTCCACATTTTCTTCCAAAATTGCCATTTTGCTGAGGGATTATTAGGGGGAGAGCAACATGTTGAGCCAAAATCAGGGACAGCTGAGAAGTTTGGATATACCTAATTCTATAAAACAATTTATTTGCATGTACCTCCCAACCTCTTAATGCAGGAAATCTGGACACGGACAAATATATTGGGGGAACATACAAACAGTACTAAAAATTTCTCTTGTATAAACTTAGACAGTTGCTATAATAACAGGTCTTGCTTTAGCAATCATTTTTCTGAAGGGTATGAAGTCTGAAACTCAATGGATGTCATTATTTAGTGACTTCATTCCTAAATAAGTTTCCAGAAAGCCACAAATTTTATTATGAACAAACCAAAAATAAGTAAAAATCTATTCATTCTGTGAAAATCTGGACAGTTGAGAGGTTTAGTTCAGCTGGGGCTGTCTTTGAGTTTGCCACCCTCCCCCCCTCACAAAATCATGGTCGAATGGGGCCTCCCCCGTGCAGCCATTCCAGTGTCCCATTACTTTGCTATTTTGCCCCATTTACCATAAACAATGTAATGTGCATATTGCTTTACTTCTACGATTATTTGGATTTCATTTCAAAGTTTTATTTTACATTTTACAGCACAACCACTAATAGACATCTGCTAAACAAAGCAATGCAGTCTCACAATGAAAATAGACTTAGCATTAAAACTTTTCTGCCCTTGAAACTCACATTAATTGAAACAGCATTGAAACCCACATGCAACTATAATACATCTGGCCAGTGGCAGATAAAGATTAACTTTGGGCTGTTTTCAAATCATAGGCCCCTTGCACATGAAACATACATGTGTTCTTTGATACACCTTCCTGATTGTATTAAATTATATTGTATAACACAGGACAGTTGTTAGAGGGTATTTTAAATGTATTGTTTTGGACATTTTTCCAGTAAACAGTGAAACAAAATCCATGCACCAGCAATGACAAAACTGCCCAATTCAGAACATTTCCATCATAAATGTCTACTCAAACTTCTACAGTCCACCAGTCATCTAAATAATTCCGCATTAAAGAGATCTGCAACTAATGAAGAGGTTGCTGCTAGCAAACAACTTTATATTTCATTGTTTCATCTACAAATAAAGTGCCTGTTTCTCTTGATGAATACATTGCCTATGTTACACTAAAAAAATGATAAGCTAGTAATATTGCAATAGGGACTGGATGGCAAACTAACACGTTCATAGTTACTAGGTATCTCCGCCAAAGAGGACATTCTCAGGACTGTAGCATCCACCCCCTTTAAAAGTACAACACAGTACAGTATCAGCAATGCATCTACATACTGTGGCAGTAGAACCCACAGCTTTCTGCATCAAAAGCAAGTACGTTACCTGTTGTGCTGTTAACAAAAAAGCAGACACAGCATAAGCAGCACTAAACTTCTCTTCCCCTGAAGCTCTCATCTCCTTATAAAATCCACTCGACTCTCAACTTTGCAGCACAAGAAATCAGGAAAAAGCCAAAATTTATTGCGGGGGGGGGACAAAAGCCCCAAAACCAAGAACACATTTTAAAAATTGCTTATATAATCTTGGAAAGCTAGAATAAAATGCTGTGTTACCACCATGCATTTCACTGCCAAGTCTTGAACCCAGGACTCTGTGCACTACAGTCAGAGCAACATACCACTATGCCACATTAGCTGTTTCTGTAAAGACAGGAAGACTGAAACTTAAATGGCTGTCATTTAGTGAATTCAGTTCTCACTATAGCTCTCAACCACTTAGCACAAAACACCTGGACAAAGCGAATAATGGGCGAATACAGCCCCAAACATATTCAGTGAATTCAGTTCTCACCATAGCTCTCAACCTCTTAGCACAAAAAACCTGGACAAAATGAATAATGGGGGAATACAGCCCCAAAAATAGGGACACATTTCAAATATTGATCTATTGATTGCTAGAATAATAGGTTTTGTGATACCATGTACCCTCTGAAAAATATGAAGTCTGAAATTCAAGTGTCTGTCATTACTTAGTGAATTAAAATCCAGAAAACCATAGGTTTTATGAGGAACAGAACAAAAATATGAGGCAAAAATCTGAATTTTTTCACAAGTGGTGGTGGGTAGGGAATTCAGTCTCTTGCTCCTTGCATCCAAGGTACAGGGTTTGAGCCTGTCTTTAGCCACCGGGTATATTTACCTGAGGTATTACACACACACACACACACACACACACACACACACACACACACACACACACACACACACACACACACACACACACTGAACCTCCAAGGTTCTTGCCTCTGAAATACAAAACTCACTCTCCCTCTACAATAATCCTGGTCATCTGGTGCAGAAGTAAAGTTTCCTCATTATTAAACTGTCGAAAATAACAACTCACACAGTGAAAGCAAAATTTCCTTGTTGTTAAACTCGAACTGTGGAAAATAACAACTCTCTCTGTGAAAGCAGAGAAAAAGTACAGTTTTGTACCTACCATAAATGTAGATGTTCGAGGATCTCCATTGCTGCAGTCCTGACATAAGGGTATTCCGCTGCCCACCATCGGCCCGAATACCAAAGGGCTAGAACCGGCATCGGTCATCGGCGCTCGAGACTGACATCAGTACGTGTCAGTACAAATGCGCATGACCGACGCCATAACCTCAGTCTTTCTTGCCTCAGATGTCAGAATGCAAAAAACACCACCCAAACCTCAACCTAAAAAGAAAAAGGGGGAAGGAGGGAGGGAAAATTGGACTGCAGCAATGGAGATCCTCGAACATCTACATTTATGGTAGGTACAAAACTGTACTATGTTCTTCACCTCCCATTGCTGCAGTCCTGACATAAGGGTAGAATCCCAGAGCAACGGAAAAAAGGGAGGCTGGTCAACTAAATAGCAGTAGGAGCTGCTGACATGCCCTGTAAGATTGCAGTGGCAAACCCAGCCCTAGACCTAGAATAAAGAGGTAAATGATAATGCTTTGTAAAGGTATGTACAGAACTCCAAGTAGCTGCTTCTAGAATGTCTTTAGTCGCTACCCCTCTCAAAAAAGCAGTAGAAGTGGCCGTAGCCCTAGTAGAATGAGACCTGATCCCAGCTGGAACATCCTTACCATGACGAGAGTAACAAAAAGCAATACAATGACTAATCCACTTGGAAATAGTTTGTTTCGAGACAGCTTTCCCTCGTGAAGTCAAAGCAAAAGAAACAAATAATTGTTGAGAACTCCTGAACTCATTGGTTCTGCTCAAATAATATCTCAACTGCCTATGTACATCCAAAGAATGCAAAACTTTTTCCCCGTCATTTTGGGGGTTAGCATAAAAAGTAGGCAAATGTATAGACTGGTTCAATGCCACATTAGAAATCACTTTAGGCAGAAAAGTAGGATTAGCACGTAAGGAAACCCTGTCATTGTGAAAAATCAGAAAAGGTTCCACTGCCATGAGGGCCTGTAATTCAGATACCCTTCTAGCAGAAGTAATAGCCAACAAAAAAGCAGTCTTCCAAGACAAGAACTGCAAGTCAGTTGTAGCTGCAGGTTCAAAAGGAGGCAGAGTCAGCTTTTCCAAAACAAAATTAAGATCCCAGGTAGGAGTAGGAGCTCTCCGTGGGGGTCTGATATTCTTTGCCCCTCTAAGAAACTGTTTAACCAATGGATGTGAAAATAAAGTTGGGTCACAATCATAGTGAGCAGAAATAGCTGCAGCATGCACTTTTACAGAAGAGAAGGACAAACCCTTGTCCAATAAAACAGTCAAATATTGCAATGTACAACTCAAATTAGGCAATTCGACATCAAAGCCTTTAGCTGAACTCCAAAGAAAAAATTTCTTCCATTTACCAGCATAAACTTTTCGAGTACTAGGATGCCTGGCTTCCAAAATAACATCCAAAACTTGTTGAGGGAGCTGAAGGTCCTCCTTCTGTAAAACAGAATGCGCCAGGCTGTCAGGCGCAGGGAGTGCACCCTGACATTGAGAAAATGATTGTTCTCCTGAGACAATAAATGAGGAATCTGTGGCAATGGCCAAGGTGGTACATGAATCAAGCTCCTCAACAGAGGGTACCAATGCTGACGAGGCCAATCCGGTGCTATAAGGATCATGCAAGGCTTGTCCCTCCTGACTTTCAACAGCACCTGTGGAAGAAGAGGCAAAGGAGGAAAAGCATACACGTGAAGGTTGCTCCAACTGAAGGATAGTGCATCTATTTTCCAGGCTGTCGGATGAAATAGCCTTGTGCAAAACAGTGGCAGTTGGAAATTCAGAGGAGAAGCAAACAGATCTATGTCCGGAGTTCCCCAAGCCATTGTCAACTGAAGAAATACCTGAGGATCCAATTTCCATTCGTGAGGATCCACAATCTGTCTGCTCAGAACATCTGCTAAAGAATTTTGTGCTCCTGGCAGAAACTGTGCTCGAAGAGTGATGTGCAGATCCAAAGCAGTTTCCCACAACAGCATTGCTTGTCTGCAAAGAGGGTAAGAATGAGTTCCCCCTTGCTTGTTGATGTACCACATGACCGTCGTGTTGTCTGTTCGAATCAACACCAGTCCTGGTTGAAGTAGGCTTTTGAATCCCTCCAAGGCAAATTGAACTGCCAGCATCTCTTTCATGTTGATATGCAAGTGAAGTAGCTCTGGGGCCCAAAGGTCTTTTATCCATTTTCCTCTGAAATGAGCTCCCCAGGCTGACTCCGAGGCGTCTGTCGTTAATAACTGACTTGCCTCTGGTTGGGTCACAGAGAGCCCCTTGTTTAGGTGACATTCCTGAGCCCATCACAGAAATTCTGTCTGAATGCAAGGTAGGATCCGAATGACAGTATCCAAATCGTGGCAGTGTTGAGTCCAAATGTTCTTGAGATACCATTGTAGCTTCCTCATACGCAGTTTGGCATTGGGAAGTACTAGAATGCAAGATGCCATGAACCCCAAGGCTTGAAGGACTGTCCTTGCAGTCAGCCTGGACATTACTGATAGCTGCTGGAAGTATAGGTGAAGATTCCTTTGTTTGTCCGGGGTAAGAAATGCCATCTGAGCAGCTGTATTCAGTTTCACACCCAGAAAACACATCTCTTGTGAGGGTACTAGACTGGACTCTATTTCATTCACAGAATACCCTAGGCATCTGAAAACTGTCATTACATACTGCAGATGTTGAAGAAGTTCGTGCTTGCCTTGAGCCAGAATCAAACAGTCATCCAGATAAGGATAAATTTGAATTCCTGCTAGCCTGAGAAAAGCTATTACTGGAGCCAGGACTTTCGTGAATACCCTGGGCGCAGTAGACAAGCCAAAGGGCAATGCAGAGAACTGATAATGCAAATTCCCATTCTGAAACCTCAGGAATTTCCTGCAACTGGGCCTGATAGGAATGTGAAGATAGGCCTCTTTGAGATCCAGAGTCACCATCCAGTGATCTTTGCCTAGCATAGGTAACAGCTGTTGCAGTGTTAACATCTTGAATTTTGGAATTTCCAGAAAGGTATTTAGAATGGACAAGTCCAGAATTGGTCTCCAAGTATTTCCTTTCTTTGGCACTAAGAAAAGACGGGAATAAAACCCTGTGCCTCTTTCTGCAGAAGGTACTTCCTGTATTGCTTCCAACTGAAGCAGAGAAGAAATTTGAGTCTGCTTCCAGTTTTGCTGACGAGGCACATCCGGCATACCTTTGAAAGGAGGGAATGTGTAAAATAAAATTTGTAGCCTCGATTTATTATGTCCAATACCCATTTGTCTTGGGTAACCAAATGCCAATTCCTTTTGAAAAATCTCAGTTTTCCTCCCAGAGGGCTGCCAGCAAGGCAGAGTCCGGCAGCTGAAGACACGGGTCATTGGGTCTGTTTCGAAAGGACTGACCCCTGCCCTCCCAGCAGAAGGGGTAGAAGAACTCAAAGACCTAGAAGTAACAGGGCCCTGAAAGGAAGCCCTACCCCTACCTCTCGACCTGCCCCATGACTGATAATCCAAGAGGGAAAGACCAACCCTTAGCAGGCCAATTCCTACTGAACTTAGGGGGCTGAACCTGTAAAAAATCCTTAACTGTCTGCATAGACTTAGCTTTCTCCTCCATCTTTTTCAAAACTGACTCTACTGGAGGACCAAAAAGAACATCAGATTGTAGAGGAGCATCCATAATTCGAGCCTTAACATGCTCTGACAAGGTCTGATCTTTAAGCCAAGCATGCCTACGAATGACTGAACTAGTAGCAGCCACCCTGGAAGAAGCCTGTAAAGCATCAAAACCACACTGCAAAGAATGCTTACCAACTTGGTCCGAAGCATGCACTAAATCCTGAAGCTGCTTACATTCAATACCTTCAGCTAAAGCATCTACTTTACATTTCAATTGGCCCAGCAAATAATTCTGATACCGAAGCATATGAAACTGACAATTTAAAGCTCTCATAGCCAAAGTAGAAGAGGTATACAGTTTTTTACCCCACCTATCCAGGGCCCTAGCATCCTTGTCCAGAGGAACTGGATTCTTAACCACAGAAGCCCTAACCCCTTTGGGGCCTTGAGTAATAGTTTCTGGGTCAGCCCTAGGACTCTTATATAAGTACTTGTGAGCTTCCGGAACCCTGTAGTATCTGTCTGGTTTAACTGGGGCAGGAGGCAGAGAATCTGGGTTAAGGGCAGCCTCAGAAAACACATCCTGAACAATATCCAGTACAGGGGGAATAGCCAAGGGCCTATGCTGAGGCAAAAACAAGAATTCTCTCAGTCTTTTATGGGAATCAGAATAATCCTGGCCCTCCCATTTGAAATGTTCCCTCATGGAATGCAAAGTCTCAGAGAAAGAAAAAACTTCTGGAGGGGACGCAGAGGGAGTAGAGTCCTCAGCCTCCGAATCAGAATAGGGAGAGAAATCCTGAAGTTCTTCTACAGAGGAATCTGACTCATTGGAAGACTGAACCAAACCCTCCAACTCTGGCTCTACCCTGGGCCTCTTCGCAGGGGGAGGCATAGAACCCCTAATTAAAGTAATCAAATCTTCAGCCATCTTTAACATGTGCTTCCTAGGAGCTGGACCCTGGGGACACGCACCAACAGGGGCAGACTTAGACTTAGAATGGGCTTTGCTATGAGAAGGAGGAGGCCTAACTACCCTATGAGGGGAGGGAACCACTGACATCAGAGAAGCACCCTCAGCCTGGCCTAACACAGGAGAAGCCACTTCCTGCAGTAACAAAGGCTCCCCTTGAGACTCAGGTAAACTTTCAGAAGGAGCCGCTGAAGTAGCCAGTGGTACTATAGAACCGGCGTCCGAGTGGCCTCATCCTGTTTGGACCGCAAAGACTTTTCTTTATGCTTTCTTAGAAGAACCAGTCGCCGGAGAATCGACGGCATGTTATAATTACAACGCTTACCAAACACTAACCTAGCACAGTCTAACCGACGCTTAATAGTACGCTTGTTAAAAGTAGCACAAAAGCGACACCCAACAACGTCGTGCTCAGGCCCTAAACAAGGAATGCAGAGTGAATGGTAATCCCTATGAGGAATCTGTTTCCCACAAGAAATACAGTTATTAACTTTTTCTGACATCCGTCAATACTGAGGCAAGAAAAAGACAAAAATGTCCCCAAAGGGGTACTTAGCCCAACTTGGTCTCCGGTCTGAAACTCGAAAACCGACAATTCCAGGACGCCGAACGGCACTTGCAAATGCTGCTTCTGCTTAGGGACCATGCGGCAAGAAAGACTGAGGTTATGGCGTCGGTCATGCGCATTTGTACTGACACGTACTGATGTCAGTCTCGAGCGCCGATGACCGACGCCGGTTCTAGCCCTTTGGTATTCGGGCCGATGGTGGGCAGCAGAATACCCTTATGTCAGGACTGCAGCAATGGGAGACGAAGAACATCATAAGTTATTGGCCGAAAAACAGCAAAGTTACACTTGGTCCTGCAAGCAAAGTTTCATCCGGTCCTGCAAGAGCAGCTAGGTGCCATGAGAGCAGCAGCTACAGGCTTTACAGCTATCCAGCCTGCAGACGTTGCAGTCCAATCCCCTTCCAGTCTGTGTGGTTGTAACCGCATAGACTTCTGGGGTATCTGCAGTCTGATGCCTTATTTCCCAATCTGGACTGCTGTTTAACCAGTCTGAGTTTGGGAACACTTACTCTAAATTATTTATTTTTTCTTTTTACAACAGCCTGAGTTCGGGAGAATGGTATGGTCTGGACACTAAATTTTTTTTTTTTTTTCCAGCAGTCACTGTCTGAGTTCAGGAAATGGACACTAAATAATTTTTTTTGTCTTTTTCTTTTTACAGTTGGGGGGGGCTGCAGTCCTGCAGTCCAATAGCACAAGCTGCCACTGGGCAACAGAGAATCCTTCTTAAGCAAGCCCTTTCAGTGCTCTTGAAAGGACGCCCATCTGTCCTTCTCTGCAGGTAGTTAGGGGTCACTTATCCTTGTAGCCAGATGCCTGGCTAAAAATAAAAGACAAATGGGTACAAAGCATCATATCCAGATGTTACTCCAAACCCTTTTCCTTTCCCACCCCACAAATAAAAGCCATTCCAGATATTCCACCCAGTCACAGGAAACAGGCAACCCTAGAAATACCGAAGTTGCTAGAAAAAAAGAGTCATTCAAGCGGACCCCACAGACCAAATAGGATCCGGGACATACTCAAGGTTGTTTTTAGTTCCAAAGAAAACAGGGGACTGGAGACCCATACTGGATCTCATCAGATTGAACAAATCTGTATGAAAGACAATATTAACACTGCAGTCTATACTTCTCTTTCTGGGAAAAGACAATTGGATGTGCACTGTAGACTCCCAGGATGCATACTACCACATAAAAATGGACAGGCCATCCAGGAGACATCTCTGCTTTTGGCTGGGAGCCAGTCACTACCAGTTTTGAACTCTGCCCTTTGGTCTCACTACAGCCCCCAGAGTGTTCACCAAATGTATGGCAGTATTTATGGCTCACCTGAGATGTTTAGGATTCTGAGTGTTTCCATATCTAGACAACTGACTCCTAACCACCACCACCGAGCATCTACTAACAGAAGCAAGAGACACCACACTGAAATTCTGTTCTCATTTAGGAATCACAATAAATTACAGAAAATCTGCCTTATTGCCATCTGAACATATCATTTTCATAGGCGCAGATTTAGACACTACAAAAATGATGGTAAAGCTTCCCCCAATAAGAGTACAAGCCCTTTGGCAACAGGGTGTAGATCTTCTTTTCAAAAGGAAGATTTAGGCAAGGACAGTTTTAAAAGTACTAGGCATTATGGCAGCAGAGATAAATGTAATTCCATTAGCACTGCTGCACATGAGAATTCTACAGTGGATGCTGTTCACTCAGTGGTCCATGCAGGAACTTCCAATGTCACACCAGATCATGTTAGCAGAATCCTGCAGGAGAGACCTTTGTTGGTGGCTTCACTCCAGTCAAGTGACTTTAGGTCAACCATTTGTTCTTCTACATCCGCTAACCACAGTGACCACGGATGCTTCCCAGATAGGATGGGGGGGGGGGCATTATCAGGGAAGGATGGTCCAATGCACTTGCCAGGACCATGATGTCCACTTGCACATCAGTGTCCTAGAGATGAGAGCGGTGCTTCTAGTATCGCAGGCATTACAAGACTCTCTCCCACTAGGAAAGATTGTGATCCAAACGGACAATATGTCAGACTTGTGGTATATAAACAAACAAGGAGGAACCAGATCTTACCCCTTTTGTCGAGAGGCCCTGAGAGTATGGCGGGGGTGACCTACTCACAATGCTTTCTGGTAGCAACTCACATCCCAGGGAAATCCAGCGTGATAGCAGACAAACTCAGCAGGGCAATACTGATGCCTCATTGAGTGGTCCCTGAAACAAGACATAACGGAAATGATTTTACAAAAATGGGGCCAGCCTTGCTGCAACCTTTTTGCCACATCCACGAACGGCAAATGCAGCAGCTACTTTGCCCTAATCCCCCCTCCGGGGGAGTCCCCAAGGGATTCACTTGTACAAGATTGGCCCTCGGTTCTTCTCTACGCCATCTCTCCCTTTCCATTGATATCAAAAGTTCTTCAGAACGCCAGCACATTGGGAAGGACTTTAATACTTGCTGCCCCATACTGGCCTCATCAAATCTGGTTCCCCTTTCTGTGACCTCATCTTCAGGAGGAGCCTTGGATTCTGGACCCAGTTCCTAATCTTCTGACTCACCCATCGGGAAAGCACCATCCATCTCTTCAAACCCTCAAGTTGACAGCATGGCTGCTCTGATTCAATACATAGCCAGGGTACCCAACTTTTCACCTTTAGTGCAATGTATCCTGATTTCTTCTCACAAAGCTTCTACGAGAATATTTTATCTCAGCAAGTGGAAAAGATTTTCCTCCTGGGCCTTGGAAAATCATACTGACCCTTACTCTGCACCTATATTCTCCATATTGGAATTCTTAACAAAGCTTTTTCAAGAGGGGGCAGCTGCAGCTACTATTCGAGTTCAATTAGCAGCAATCTCCAATTTCCATTTTGGAGAAGAGGGTCTGAATATTATGTCCCACAGGCTTTGCAAAGCTTTATTGAGAGGTACTAACCTGTTAAAACCACCCATTTAACCACCTCTACTTCCATGGAACCTAACTTTTGCATTATCCCATATAATCCTTTCCCCCTTTGAGCCTGCATCATCCTGTGACCTAAAGTTCTTAACCTGGAAGACAATTTTCTTAGTAGCTATCACTTCAGCAAGGAGAGTTTCAGAGCTACAAGCATTGTCCATCAAATCTCCTTATATGCTATTCCATAAGGAAGGAGTTTCACTTCTTACAAACCTGTCCTTTCCACCAAAAGTATGATCAAAATCAAATTTAAACCAGTCCATAGACTTACCAGTTTTTTCCCTGATTATGGCAGTAAGGCAGAATGCATGTTAAACAACTAGATGTACATAGACAATTAAGTTTCTACTTACACAGAACAAAGGACTTAAGAAAGACTGACCAATTATTTGTGTCCTTCTCAGACTGCAAGAAAGGCGCTCCAGTAGCTAAAAACCACTCTATCCAGATGGTTGTCAGATTGCATTACATTCACCTACAAGTCTGTAAACAAACAACTTCCCGACAAAATAAAAGCTCATTCTACCAGGGCTGTTTCTACCTCTTCACCTTTTCTTGCTAAACTGCCACATGGTACCATTTGTGCTGCAGCAACATGGTCAAGGCTTCATATCATTATTACTCATTACAAAGTGGATTTGGCCTCCAGGGACAGGGCCTCTTTTGGGTCCACTGTTCTTTAGAATGTTCTCCTGTGAGCCACCCAAGAAAGAGGGTGCTAGGGACGCTGTCCCACCATTAAAGAATGAAGGCGAGTTATGTACTCACATAATGTTCCATGTGTATTGTCCATCTCACCTTCATTCTTACATCCCACTCTTCTACCCCCAGCCTTTGGCTCCTGGAGGATCGAGAGGTTGCTATATGGTATCTAATATACTCTGGCCCTCTTCCTGGCTTGTAAAATAATAAAAAATCTTTTATATGCGCGTATTAGTATACCAGCATACAAGATCTGGGGAATTCCCTAGAGCATCATAGGATAGGGAGTAAGCCACAAGCTAGTTGGAGACCTCGAGTTTTTGAAAACGCCCGAGTCGGAACTGAAGACCGGTTCCAAACCCACCAGTACAGAATGAAGGTGAGATGGACAACACACATGGAACGTTATGGTGAGTACATAACTTCTGTTTTTCTTCTGGTGAAGACATTCTTTTGTTAATTTGGATGTATGCTTGGGGTCATTGTCATGTTGAAAGTGAAATTCCTCTTCATCTTAAGCTTTCTAGCAGACGTCTGAAGGTTTTTGGCCAAAGGTGACTGGTATTTGGAACTGTTCATAATTCCGCTCCACCTTGACTAAAGTTCTGACTGAAAAAAAGCAAACTCAAAGCATGATACTGCTACCACCATGCTTCACCGTGGGGATGGTGTTCTTTTGGTGATGCGAAGTGTTATTTTTGCGCCAAAGGTACCTTTTGGAATTGTGGCCAAAAAATTCAACCTTGGTCTCGTCAGACCATAACACATTTTCTGACATGCTTTTGTGAGATGATGTATTGTTTTGCAAATTTTAGCTGGGCCTGGATGTTTTTCTGTGTAAAAAAGGCTTCCATCTCGCAACCCTACCCCATAGTCCAGACATATGGAGAATATGGGAGATTGTTGTCACTTGTAATACACAACCAGTACTTGCCAGAAATTCTCGCAGCTCCTTTAGTGCTGCTCTAGGTCTCTTGGCAGCCTGTCTGACTAGTTTTTGTCTTGTCTTTTCATCAATTGTGGAGGGACATCCAGTTCTTTGCAACGTCACTATTGTTCCATATTTTCTCCACTTTTTGATGACTGTCTTCACTGTGTTCCATGGTATACCCAATGATGTGGACATTTTTTTGTACCCTTCTCCTGACTGATACCTTTCAACAATGAAATCCCTTTGATGCTTTGTAAGCTCTCAGTGAACCATGGCTTTTGCTGTAGCAGGCAACTGAGTAAATGTCAGAAAAATCCTACTAGGACAGCATAATTTTATTTGGGGTTAATCAGAGTCTTTTTAATTGATGGCAGGTGTGTACTCAAGAAGATTGAATGCTGTAATTAAATCAAAAGGTGCTTAAACAAAGCATTAGTTTAAGGGTGTGCACACTTATGCAACCAGCTTATTGTACATTTTTTATTTTTTATATTTTTCCCCAAACAGATTTGTTTGTTTTTCAACTGAATTGTACAGGTTATAGGTCACATTAAAGGCAGGAAAAGTTTTGAAATGATTTATTGTGGTCCGATTTTTAATCCTAGCATTTTAACAGGGGGTGTGCACTTTTTATATCCACTGTATATTTAAAACTTCTTTTCTTCTATTACTGTTTTGTAATTTTTGTCATTGACATGGCTGAGAAGGGTCCTTCTGGCTTCAAAAAGTGTTTAAAATGTGGGCACAAGTTGCTTCTTTCAGATGTCCACAATCTTTGTGTACATTGTTTAAGCCCACAGCACCTTAAGGAGGATTGCTCTATTTGCCACACTTTCAATCCCAGAGCTCTGGTGGATAGGAAAAACAAACTTATCCTGAAAGGTTTGTTGCCATCATCCTTTGGTGAAGCTATTGCTGGGGCTGAATCTCCCAAGGTTAAAGCAAAGGAGTCCAAATCACTGTCTCTAAAGCTTTCCACTTCCTCAACGTTGACTTTGGAGTCTTCTAGGAAGAGATCTAAATCAGATCTGACTGTCTTGGGTCCCACTGTTCTTCCAAGGACCATATATTCTCCTTCTCTTGATCCTGTGCTTCCAGGGTTTCTTCACCTTTTATGGAAAGATGTCGATCAAAGTCACCTTCCCTTCCCTCATCTCATTCACCCAGGAGTTTGACTGAGGAAGATGTGGATACGATGATGCAGAAGTCCCTCTTGGTGCAGATCCAGATAGGTGTTTTACCGGCTCCTGCCACCTCTGATCAGGAGGCCCCTCCATCTATCACACCACCACTTCATACTCCATGTCATACTCCTATTCTGATCCCTTTGGTTGCTTCAGAGTCCCTGGATCTGAGACTTTCGGGTCCATCTGTCTTGGATCTGAAGATAACCTTGTCTTTGGATCTGAAGTTTACTCAGTGCACTAACTCTGACATCTTCGTATCCAGATGACTCTTGGAGGTGAAGCTTCCTTGTTGGATCTGAGGCAATGGAGTCGACACCAAAGTTTTTGCAGCTGTCTCTGAACCTTGGTACATTGGCACTGGATAGCTTGGCTCTGACTTCCTTCTCAGGGTGATTGCTGTCAGGGCAAAAGGAGACAGTGGTCCAGAAGCCTGCCTTCTTGGCACTGAGGTCTTCTTTCTCTCAGGGGTGGTCTGTCTTCGAGGTGGTGAAGAGGGTATTTTCAGCACTGACCATACAGACGGATTCAAGCCCCTTGGATCCTCAATCTAGTTCCCAGATGTCTCTACACTTGAAGCCTCATCATTCTATGCCACAGGGACAGCAAGCTGCAGACTCTCTAAGACCACCCAGCAGGGTCTCATAGCCTTTTCTGACACTTCCCTTTTGAAGAAGTCCCTAGGAAGAGAAAGTGCAATAAGAGGCACTTGGATTCTCCACAAGAGTCGGTCACTGAGGATACTGATTTCGATGAGGGTTAGGGGTCCCCAAGATCACCTCTGGAAGGCGTCTCATTTGGAGACATCCTTGAGATCCTTAAACAGAAAGGTAGGCCCCCAGCCAAAAGGGCAGCGAGCTTCAGGGATATCTATTAGGAGGCATGCCTGGATGCTCTTCTGTGATTTTGCAGAGCCCTTTTAGTCCTCATTCATCAATGCTCCTTTTGAAGGCAGTTCATTATTTGGCCCTAAAGTGAGGGACACACTATCCAGGTGTGAGAAGGATAGAAAGACCCTATCTGCAGTAGATGGTTGGAAAATGTGGTGCAGAAAGTCCGGGGGTCCCTTCCAGGACACACATGGAGAAAGTTCCTTTAGGGGCAGAGGGGGATGTCTAATGGACGATGCCACCCCCACAGCAGAGGAGGCCCACAAAACCAGGGGTCCAGAGATTCCTTCTCTGATAGACACTATCAGTACTCTTGAAAGGAGGCCTGATTGTCCACCTGTGGAAGCAGTCATGGGTCGACTATCTCTTCATCAGAGAGCCTGGCTGAAGTTATCAAAAGATACATGAGCGCAGATGATTATTTTCAGAGGTTATATAATTCTCTTTGCTCTTCCACCTCCAGCTATATCAAAATTCCTAATGTTCTACTCAGTCAGAGGAAAGAAGCAGCACTACAAATACAAAGGCTGCTAGAAAAAAGAGTCATGCAAGTGGTTCTGCCAGACCAGATAAAATCCAGAACGTGCTCAAGATTCTTTTTAGTGCCAAAGAAAATGGGACTGGAGACCAGTTTCGGATCTCAGCATCTTAAACAAATCAGTTCGACATGCAAAGTTTTGGATGGTCATGGTTCAGTCCATTCTTTCTTTTCTGGGCAAAGACAACTGGATGTGCTCAACAGACACTAAGGATGTGTACTATCACATAAAAATGAAAAGACAATCCAGAAGGTATTTACACTTCTGGGTGGGGAGCCAGTCACTACCAGTTCAGAGCACTGCCCTTTGGCCTCACCATAGCCCCCAGAGTGTTTATCAAATGCATGGCAGTAGTGGAAGCTCACTTGAGACTGCAGGGATTCTGAGTGTTTCCATATCTAGACAACTGGCTCATTCCTGCCCTGACCAGGCATCTGTTAATAAGGGCAAGGAAACAGGTACTTCACATTTTTTCCCATCTGGAGATAACCATAAATTACGACAAGTCTCATTTATAACCAACTCAAAATTTGGAATTCATAGGAGCAGTTTTCAACACAACACCAGTGACAGCTTCTCTTCCTCTGTCAAAAGCACAGACTATCAGATTCCAGGTCAGAAAAATAATTTGCATTGACAAATTTTCAACCTGCTTGGTCCTTCAAGCCATAGGATCAATGTCAGCTGCCATAACCTTAATCCCTCTAGCCAGATTTCATATGAGAATTCTTCAATGGATGCTAGCAACACAGTGGTCAGCTCTTTACCAGCACGTCAGCACAAATAAAAATTACTCAGGCATGCAAGAGATACCTCTGGTGGTGGATTCAGTCAGATCAGGTTGTACAAGGCTGTCCTTTCATTCTCCCTTATCCCAAGGCCGTAGTGACCATGGGTGCTTCCCAGATTGGGTGGGGGTACACTTCCTGGGGAAAACAGTCCAAGGCACTTGGTCCACCTGTCCTAGAAATGAAACCAATGCTTAGTGTTGTAGGCCTTCCAGGATGCCTTGCCTTTAGGGACAATTGTGATTCAACAGACAATATGTTGGTAGTTTTGTGCATCAACAAAGAAGGAAGGACCAGATCATACCCCTTCTGTCGAGAAGCACTCAGAGTATGGCAATGTTCAATCTTATCCAACTGCTTTCTCATAGCAACACACATTCATGGAAATCCAATGTGATAGCCAAATTGAGCAGGTCCATTCTTCTACCTCAATGGGGCCAGCCTTGCTGTAATCATTTTGCTTCTCCCCATAACAACAAATGCAGCAGCTACTTTGTCGTAATCCACCCTAAGGGGTGGGATCACCAAGGGATGCTTTTTCACAATTGGCTTCCCCGGTCTGCTTTATGCTTATTAGCCAATTCTCCTGATTCCAAAATTTCTTCTGAAAGCTGCCAGGTTGAAGAGCAAAGTCATCCTCATTGCACCTTACTGGCCTTGGCAGTTTTGTTTTCCCTTCCTATGCCCTCACCTACTATGCCAACCTTGGATTCTGGATCCAGTTCCAGACATCCTGCCACATCGGACAGATATGATTCATCTGGATATCTCAAACCTCAAGCTAAAAGCTTGGTTTCTCCAATTCCATTAATAGCCAGACAGTCTATGCTCTCATCCCCTGTCCATCATATCCTTTTATTTTCCCATAAACCTTCAGCAAGAAAGCTTTATACAAGTAAATGGAAAAGATTTGCTTACTGGGCACAACAAAAACATACTGACCCCTTTTCAGCTCTGATATATAACATACTTGAATTTTTAGATTTGCTTTTTAATGAAGGGGTGAGCTCTTTTACCATTAAGGTTCAGTTAGCAGCAATATCTAATTTTCATATTGGATTTGAAGATTCTTCTGTGGTCTCTTCTAAACCCTTGTATAAACATCCTACTCCACCATGGGATCTGAACTTGGCACTGAAGGCCTTAATTCACTCCCCCTTTGAACCAGCAGCTAAATGTAACCTTAAATCTGATGTTGTAAATCTTTGTTTATCCATTACAATTAGGACTTTGGTTCTATTCTCAGAACTGATACGGCCATTTCCAAGCTTGCACCAGCCAAAAACTGTCAGCTAAGACCTATCCATAATGCCTCTCTCCTAGTTACTCCAGATCTCATTTGCCGCATTGCGGTTCAGCCGTGTCAAGCCATTTCTCTCAGCTAAGTGAATTGTTTTTTTGATATTTCATGATTATTTACTTCAAAACTTGATCTTTTGTTAACCCTTTTTACTTTTCTTACCCTCTCGCATATTTTTACCATATTTAAACTATTACCCTTGTGGTAATTTCTTTCCCTTTACCATTGTTGGTAAACCCCTCTCTTTCCCTACTCTTCTTAGGGTATTTCTATCCTTTCCATGGCTGGTACTTAAAAAAAAAAAGGATTATATACACTTTTTCTATGTTTTGTATTGTTTCCTTTTAGGATGTCAGAAAAGAAGTCTAGTTCTGGATTTAAACAGTGTTTGGAGTGCAGATGAAAACTACTGCACTCTGACACTCATGATTTGTGTGTCTACTGTTTGGGTGTTCCTCATCTAACTGTTAAGCCACCATGTGTAATTTTGTAAGAGTTTTTTCTTCCAGGATACTGAATGAGAGGAAAAATAAATTGATATTAAAAGGCCTCTTCAAAACACCTATTTCTGAGACTATCTCTGGGTCAGAGGTCTCACCCCCTTCACTAAATCCCATAAGAAACATTCTTCAAAGTCACTTCCATCATCTCCCTCAGTAGACCCTAAGGAACCAAGTCAAAAGAAAATAAAAATTTCAGTATCGATGTCGCCAATGGCTGCTTTGGCACCGTCTTAATTGACTATACCATTACTGGCACAAAGTTTGTCGGTGCAGACACCTGCGATGTCGAGTTTATCAGTGCAGACACCCACAACACTGATTTTGTCAGTGCAGACTCCTTTAGCACCATGATTGTCAGTGCAGACATCTTTGGCACCACTGTTGTTGGTGCAGACTCCTTCGGCGCTGTGTTTGTCGGTGCAGACTTCTTTGGCACTGTGTTTGTCAGTGCATACACCTTCGGAACTACTGTTGCTGGTGCAGACTCCTTTGGCACCGTGTTTGTGTCGGTGCAGACTCCTTCAGTGCCATGTTTGTTGGTGCAGACTCCTTCGGCACCGTGTTTGTCAGTACAGACTCCTTTGGCACCCTGATTGTTGATGCAGGCACCTTCGGCACAGTGTTTGTCGGTGCAGACACCTTTGGTACCACTGTTGCTGGTGCAGACTCCTTTGTCACCATGTTTGTGTTGGTGCAGACTCCTTCAGCACCATGTTTGTGTCAGTGCAGACTCCTACGGCACCATGTTTGTGTCAACGCAGACTCCGTCAGTGCCGTGTTTATCAGTGTAGACCACTATTCTGGCTCATACTGTAATGGCACCACCTGCACTTGGTTCATTCTTTCATGCAAGGTAGAACTAAATATTCACCATCTATAGACTGTTTTCTAGGCAGCCAGTATAGTCCCTTTTTGGACAGACCATAACCCCATTGTGGATGTCTATAAGGTCATCTAGAAGTGCCTTGTAGATCAGCTGCTTTTGGCCAGAGGAATCTCTACCCCAGCTAAAACTACTCTCCCTTTTGGAGGTAGCCATTTATCTCCATAAACTCCAGCTTATTCTCCTCCTTTGACTTCAGCTGAAGCTTTGAGGCCCCTTCATACAAACAACCCCCCTTTACTTCTACTCTGGTAGTGGATCTCACTCTGGAGCCAGAGTCCTCCTTTTGGCCTTGGACCCAATTGGACATTGGGACCTTCTCAGAGTAGTGGCTGTGCAGTTGGTGCAGGGGTCCCTTGGTCAACACCATTTTTTTCCATGGCACCTTCCAGGGACTCCCTTGCTCCTCCGCTTCACAGCCCTCTTGGGACTCTGGGTCTGGTGCTTGGTATGTTGGAGCAGTGTGTGAACCCTGTTCTGAGGGTGTCATGCTCGGTTCCAGGCTCCCACTTTTCTTCAGGCGGGCTGGGCTTTCAGGCCATGGAGAGGGCTCTTGCCCCAGTGGGCAGACCATTACTGTTGGAGATTACTTCTTCCCTTCCTTCTGCGCCTCAGCTGACAAAAGCCATTACCTTTGCCCAGCCTTCTGGGTTACTCCACCTGCTGATGAGCTCATCCAGCTCGTTGTGCAGCATGCGTAGAAGGCACCAGACACCATAGAAGCTATTCCCAGGAGGCCGGGCAAAAATTTTATCCCCCCCCCCAGATGACAATCCACATTGGTCTAAAGGACTTCCAGTTGATGCCATGGTGGTGGCGGCTACTAGAAAGGGCTGGCAAAGGAGAGCCAGACTGTCCACTCACCTAACAAGGAGTCCAGAGTGGTTGACAGACCAGGGAAGCGTGTATTTGCTTCATCAATACTCGCGGTAAGGTATTTTAATTATATGGCACATTTCACAAGGTTCCAGAGAGACCTCATCAACAAACTCTCTGAAACCTTGACACATCATGCCTGGATGCACCATTGTGACCTTGTGGACCCCCTCAAGGCTCCCTTTTTGAATGCTTTCATCGAAGCATTCTCATTGTTTGGCCTGAAAGTCAAAGACACATTGGCAAGATGTGAACAAGATGGTAAGACTCTATTTGCTGTTGATGTCCATTTCTCCTCCCCTCAATGATTCTACTCCAGAAATTAAAAGAGTGGGAAAATGTGGCACAAGGAATCACAGAGTTTTTTCTGGGGGCAGAGGAGGCCTGCGAAACCAGGGTTCCAGGGATTTCTTCTCTAGTTAATCCTACCAATTCTCCTGAAGAGCGGCCCGGTTGCTTACATCTGGAAGCAGTCGGGGGTCATTTTTCTTTGTACCCTTCTGCCTGGCAAATAACCACAGATTCTTGGGATCATTACCGGAGAACATCACATCTCCTTTGACCTATACCCTGCGTCCCTCGCGAACATACCCGATGTACCACCCAATCAAGGGGAAGCAGCAGATTTAGAAATCCCAAAGCTACTACAAAAAAATAAAAAAGTCACCCAAACAGTCCCTCCAGACCAAACAGGAACTGTTTTTTACTCAAGATTCTTTTTAGTGCCAAAAAAGACAGGGGACTGGAGACAAATTTTGGATCTCAGCAATTTAAATATGTTTATAAAGATAGAGAAATTCCGGATGGTCACGGTTCAGTCTATCCTTCCTCTGTTGGGAAAAAGACAATTGGATGTGCTCTATAGATCTTCAAGATGCGTAATACCACATTAAAGTGGACAAATGCTCAAGAAGATACCTACGCTTCCGAGCTGGAGCCAGTCACTACCAATTTCAAGTACTTCCTTTCGGACTTTCTGCAGCCCCCAGAGTGTACACCAAGTGCATGGCAGTAGTTATAGCTCACTTGAGACTCCAAGGATTCCAGGTGTTTCCATATCTAAATGGCTGACTCATTACCGCCCCCACCAGGTGCCTACTGGAAGAAGCCCTGACATAATCTCTACACACAGCATGAAACCTGGGCATTTCCATAAACTGGGAAAAATCAAACCTAACCCCAACACAATCACTAAGAGTTCATTGGAGTACTGTTAAATACCACCGATTGCATAGCATCCCTCCCGGATCACAGGATTCTGAGAATAAAACACAAAGTTCAATCGATACTATGTCAAAATAAGTCCACAGCTCGATCTGTTCTCCAACTTCTAGGGTCGATGGCAGCATCAATCACCATTGTTCACATAGCAAGGCTTTATATGAGACTTCTCCAGTGGCTACCTCTCACTCAGTGGTACCTGTTACAACACCTGTTATCCTTCCAAATATGGGGAAATCAAAGGTACAAACAGGACTTAATCTGGTGGATGTCACAAGATTCTCATCAATGGTCTCGCCCTTTCAGCCCATCAACCCAAGGTCACAGTGACCACGGTTGCTTCCCTGATGGGGGGGGGGGACTATGTCAGGGGAAAAACAGTCCAAGGCACTTGGTTGGAAACAGAGGCCTATCTGCATATCAATGTCATAGAACTGAGGGCGGTGTTTTTAGCTTTGCAGGCATTTCATTCCATCCTCCCATTAGAAACAATTGCAATACAATCAGACAGCATGTCAGTAGTCTGGTACATCAACAAACAGGGAGGAACCAAATCATACCTGTTGTGTTGAGAAGCAAAGTGATTCTCATTACCCCCTATTGGCCCTGTCAAGTCTGGTTCCCTTTTCTATGGTTTAATCTTAATCATCTGATTCACAGCCCGTGGATCCTGGATCATTCCCAAGACCTGTTATCTCATCCTCAGGGACTGATTCATCCGAATCCCCACAGTCTCAAGCTCACAGCTTGGTTCCTCCACTTCCAATGACTACGAGGCTGCCTGACATCCTATCTCCTGTTGGTGAAATTCTTCTGGCTTCACACAAACCTTCCACCAGGAAAGTTTATTCTAGTAAATGGACTAGGCTTTCTATTTGGGCCATAGATCAGAACATAGATCTCTTCTCTATGTCTGTTCAAAAGATCCTTCAGTACCTGATGACTCTTTTACATGCAGGAGCCTCAGCATCGACGGTCACTGTACATTTAGCAGCTATCGCCAGTTTTCATAATGGATTTGATAATTCTTCAATTATGTCACACCGCCTATGCAAGACATTTTTGAAAGGAGTATTACACGTTAAACCTCCAGTCAAGCCTCCCTTAGAACCCTGGGACTTGACTTTTGGTGCGTCAATCTCTCACAGGTCCCCCTTTTGAGCCCTTTGATTCAAGTGATTTAAAGTTTTTGTCATGGAAAACCTTACTTCTAGCAGCACTTACCTCAGCGAGAAGAGTTTCTGACCTGCAGGCCTTGAGTGTCAAGAGACCTTACTTGATCTTCCACATGGATAGGGTGTCCCTTTGTACTGACCCTTCTTTTTTGCCCAAGGTCATTTTCCATTAACCAATCTATTGACCTGCCGGTTTTCTTCCCTCAGCATTCTAATAGAGGGGAGTACCTTTTGCACACCCTTGATGTGCATCAGCAGCTTCGTTGTTATTTGGACAGGACTAAATCTTTCAGGAAAACAGATCAATTGTTTGTGGCCTTTGCAAGACCCAGATTGGGTAAACCTGTTTCCAAAGTGACTTTATCCTCCTGGCTTAGAAACGTCATTACCTTGATCTACAAACAGAATAAGCTATCCTTATCTTACAGAATAAAGGCTCATTCTACCAGATCTATGGCTACTTCTGTAGCATTTCATTCCAGAGCCTCTATGGATGATATCTGTGCAGCAGCCACTTGGGCAAGACCACATACCTTTATCTCTCATTACAAATTGGATTTGGCCTCCAGGGGACGAGCATCTTTTGTTTCTATGGTGCTTAGGAATGTCCTTCCTTAGGGCCACCCAGGACTCAAGTAGCTGGGGACTCGGTCCTAATTGTAATGAATAAACAAAGATTTACAACATCAGATAAAGAAGTTACGTCTTATCATAATGTTTCATCTGTGTTTTAGATCTTTGTTCATTCATTACTTCTCGCCCTCCTTCCCCCTGCCTGGACTTCTGGTGGACTTTAGGAACTCCTGGTTAGGGTATTTGCTCAGACAGAGCCTTCTACTGTTTTTATTATTACTACCTCTATTACATAGGACTGGGCAAACTCGATCTGGAGTAACTAGGAGAGGGATATTATGGGTAGGTCTTAGCTGAGAGGTTTTGGCTGGGGCGAGCTTGGAAACGGCTTTATCGGTTCTGAGGATGGAACCGAAGTCCTAATTTTAATGAATGAACAACAATCTACAGCACAGATGGAACGTTATGGTAAGACATAACTTCTTTTTTTCTGACTTGGAAAACTGTCTTTCTAGTGGCCATTACCTCAGCTAGAAGAATTTCAGAACTTCAAGCCTTATCATCAAACCCCCCACTTGATTTTTCATAAGGATAAGGTTACATTATGAACAAATACATCCTTCCTTCCTTCCAAGGTGGTGTCAGAATTCAATATCAGTCAATCCATTAATTTGCCAGTATTCTTTCCTAAATTTGTAAATAAAGGTGAATATATGTTGCATGTACTGGATTTTAGCAATTATGTTTTTGCCTACACAGGACAAAATAAATCAGAAAGAATTGTTTGTTTCTTTTGCAGATTTGAAATTGGGTAAGAGAGTCGCAAAAGTCACTGTAGCCAGATGGCTGACTGATTGTATTTAATTTATCTGTAACAAATTGGGTCTTACCTTAACTAAACCTGTAAGAGCTCAATCAACTAGGTCCATGGCAACTTCTTCAGTGTTTCTATCAAGGGTTTCCATGGATGATATATGTGCAGCGGCAACCTGGGCAACTCCTCATACCTTTATCACCCATTACAAATTAGATCTGGTCTCAAGGGATAGAGTTTCTTTTGGTTCAACTGTGCTTAGGAATATCCTTCCTTAGAGTCCACCTGGGGTTTTATTTAGCTGGGGAATCTGTCTCAACAGCTGAGGATAAAATCAAAATTGACAATATCAGATAAAGACGTTATGTACTCACCATAGTGTTTCATCTGTGTTGTCCATTTTCATTCTTCCTCAACTTCACGACCACCAACTCTCATCCTTTGTTTCAACTATGTTCTTCATCTATAAATATGTTGCAAGTAATTGCTATGTAAATTGTTAATCGCTATGTAATCCAATGTAACTACTGTCTGTTTATTTTAACTGTGGAGCTTTTCTCCCCGGGCCTCCGCTGAAAATGGACCTACGTCCAGTCGGACACTCCCGGTCAACAAATATAAATAAATAAATAAATAAACAAACTTCTGGAAGAATGAGATATTGTAAGGACACCACTGTCCTTTTATGAATGAGCTCAAGCTATAGTTCCTTCTGTAGGACATATGCAAATTCATGTGTCTTTATGTATATTACCAGTGCCAGAAACTCTGCTCTTCAATTTTTCCATTAGATCTTTCTAGATCTCTTCTCTCATGCACTTTAATTAGCTTATTTTCCTAGCACTTCATCAGGCTTTTTGTAGCAATTATTGTAGCAACCAACCAATAAAATCAAAAATAAACCAGGAAAAAGTGAAGCAAAAACCTTTCCGGTCCAAACGACAAGGACTGATGGTAAAGAATATAACAAGCTGATTTTCAAGCCAACAATTCAGCTAATATGTTGAAAACCAAGCAATTTGTTGAATAATAGTCCAGTGCAGTTCAAAATTGCAACAAAAAGTTTTAATAGTCGACAAAAACAACAAGAGTTAACACGAGCGCTTTTGCCTGGTCATACCAGGCTTTTTCAAGTGAGAAATTATTGTAGCACACCTAAGTGGTATCAGCACTAGACGTCCTATAAGGAAACAGCTCCAGTACCTAGTAATGATAACCATCCCTCCTGGCATGTCTAAAAGTCAGTTTCCTATACTTTCTCCTATTAACCTGGTGAACCTGGGCATTCTGAGGCACTGTAGCAACTGCCTGTGTACACAGACAACCCTCTCCTCTTACCACCCAACATTCAGACTTGTAAGAGATGCGCTTATATCTCCAAATTAGAAGCCATGCACTGTCCAGCCAATACTGGAATAGCTGGTCAAGAGGAGAAGGTCAACACCTGCACCACACCACATGGAAAACATAGCCCTCCAGAGCACTCACCATCACATCCCTCACATAAAAATACAAACCGCACACTCACTTTCGGGAAGGCTTTCAATAGAAATTTATCTAAACAGCAGAGACCTCCAAGGCAGAAACACACTCGACTACCACAACACAGCACAGACCAAAAGTCACATAGCTCACCTACACAGTGTGGCCTTCAACCTAAGCCCCTAAGACAAAACAGCTTGCCCAATACAATAGTCATAGGTGACTCAATAGTGAGGCACACTGATGACCCACTCACTAAGTTGAATAAGAAGAAGGTAACAGTCAGCTATCAGGTGCCAGAATCCAAACTCAGGTAACTTCACAACAAGTACAAGAATGACTCTGTCATTGTCCATGTGGGTGTGAATGACCTGAAATGCGCCTCCCTGGACTACATGAAAAGAGACACGGTGGAGCGCTCGGATTATGTGGCCCAGGCAGGTATGACCCTAGCCCTGAGCAGCATCCTACCATTGCCCAGAATGATACCACAGTACAAACAGCAAATGACTGACTTCAACAATTGGCTAAGTTTCTGGTGTCATTCTAAGGGGATCCAGTATCTGTCTGCTTGGAATGACATGATTGACAGACCTCAATGCTTTGCCAGAGATGGCCTGCATCTGTCACTCCTGGGTTTCCGGGTACTGGCTAAGGCTCTTGCCACCCCTATAGTGTTTTTTTTTAGGTGGTGTTCAAAAGACCAATTTACCATTGTAACAGCTATAAATAAATGCAATCTGAGGGTCATGCTGCTCAACTTTAGAAGTGAAGTCTAAATCTCAAGATACACTCCCTCGAAGCACTCCTCAAAATGGAGAACATCGACATTTGTGTTTTAATGGAGACCTGGTTTAAAGTAGCAGAAAGCAACCCTGCTCTACCAGGCTATAACTCATTCCACACCTTTCGGCCCCAGAACATGGACCGAAGCTCCAAAGCTGGTGGTGTCTCCATATTCATAAAGGATATGACCACAACAATCAGCAACACTAGAAGCGAATGAAACAAAAAGCTGGTACAGGCACTCCACAGAACTCCACAGAAACCACGGCTCGAACAGGGAATAATTTATTGTAAAACACAACAGCACACAGTACCAATATCCAGTTAAGCGCTTTCATCTGTATGCAATGCAGACTGCATCAGAACAAACAAACCATATTTGCACTTCATTTAAATAACCTCACTGGCGCCAAAACTGCATTCACATTTTCAAAAATTTTAAAGAGACATGGTCTCAATATATAAAATAAGATAGCTAAAATAAGATGCTTTGTTTAAATATTAAATGACAATTACATAGATTATTTATTAATGATGTGAATTCATATAAAATAATAAATTAATAAATAGATAAATAAATATAAAATATAAAATATAATGTATTTATAATGAATAGAGTAGAAAAACCTATACTATGACATAGTAAGAAATGGTTTGATACTAATGTATTCATTTATACCAGGGGATCTGGTAGCATCTGTAAGGATTTGCCATTTGCTTTCTCTACTGGCTAATAATGCTTTCCAGTTTCCTCCATATGGTGAAATACTAACCTGATCTATTATTGCAAATTTAAATATGTGTTTATCTACCTTCACTGATAAGTGTCTGTACAATGCATTGTTTTTATCTTTCACTTTGATCCTATATGTATGTTCGTAAATCCGTTTCTTAAATTGTCTCTCTGTCTTTCCTATATAAAATGCAGGGCAAGCAGAACAAATCGCAATGTAAACCACATGGGAAGTATTGCAATTTCCCGCCCTGCATCTTATATGTGTCTTGTTGATATCTTCCAATATTATACTATCAGCTTCGTATATAACATTGAATTGTTTACACCGCCCACATTTTTTGGTCCCCTGCAAATTGTTTTTGTTAGATCTGTATGATACTTTCTCCAACAATTGTTTGATATTAGGTCCAGTCTTAAATACAAATCTAGGTTGATTACCCAAAATACAAGCTGTCTCATCATTCATCATAATTAAATTCCAATGCTGCTTGACAATACTCTTAATATAATGGACAAAAGGCGAATATACCAGGACACAAACCCGACTGGAATTGCTATTTGACAAGGGCCCATCTTTTTTAACATGATTAAATTTGTTGCCTAACAGGGGGGTATATTTTTTGCCCCACTCACCCCTAACATAATGTGTTGTATCTATTAACAATTTATTGGGATATCCTCTAATTCTAAACATTTTCAATAATAATTTGAGTTCTTTCTCTAAAATTTCACTTGTTGAGGACATTCTTGCAGCTCTTATACACTGTCCTTTGAATACATTTTTAAAAACATATTGTGGATGATTGCTATTGAACTCTATGTAATCATTGGAAAACGTCTCTTTCCTAAATATTTGTGAGACAAAACCTCCCTCAGAATGACTAATGAATGTATCCAAATATTCAATACCACTGTCACTAACTCTATACGTAAATTTCAAAAATTCTGTGGTATTATTAATATAATTAACAAATAAAGGGATATCATCCTTAGGACCTTTCCACAAAATGAATAAATCATCTAAATATCTAGTGTAATAAACTATGTTGTTGTAATATTCACAATTGAATATAAATTCTGTCTCCCATTCTAACATGATGAGATTAGCGAATATGGGAGCACAAGAGGCTCCCATAGCAACACCTCTTCTCTGCCTAAAAAATTCCCCTTCAAATTGTATGTAATTATGATCCAACACCAGTCCCATCATGTCCGTGATTAAACATATCCGATCCCATTCCATGTCAGAAAATTTCCTTAAACTATTACTAAAAAAGTCTAATCCTATATCTCCAGGAATACATGAAAATAAATCAACTACGTCTATAGTAACAAAATAGAGTTGTTTATTCCATAAATCTGACATAAGTTGCCCCAAAAATGTCCTTGAGTCCTTGATAAGGTGTGGAATATTTTCATACACTGGTTTGACCCACCTGTCAATAGCCACTCCTATAGGGTATGTCTTGGATCTACTCCCCGAGACGATGGGTCTAAAAGGGGGGTGGGTAATATTTTTGTGAACTTTGGGGATACCTATAATATTTGCCAAGGTAGGCATCTCTACTTTTAGGAAATTGTAGGTGTCACTAGTGATTCTCTGATCAATAAGATATTCTTCTAAAGTTAAATCTATTTTCTTGTAACCAATATTAATTTCATTAAGTGACACCACTTCATAGTTCCCTGTAAGGTATAAAATATTATGTATTTCATTAATATAGTCCAATGTATTAAATAAAAGAATACCACCCCCTTTGTCCGGTTTCATAATTCTTATTTCATTGTTGGTCATGAACGAATTTAAACATTTTCGTTCATCCATGGATAAATTATCTTTATTACCTTGTTTAAGTGCAAAATCTCTCTTACGACTAATATTCCACCTGTAAATATCATGGCATACCATCTTTTCAAAATTCGAAACCTTAATATTAGGAGGGGGTATATATGTACTTTTTTTCTTAAGGCCTTGGTTGTGAATAAAACCCACACCATTATCACTTTGTTTGAACTGCATAGCTAAATTGAGTCTCCTGCAATATAATTTCACTTCTGTGATGGTATCTACTAAATTGAAACTTACAGAGGGAATAAACTTCATTCCCTTACTAAATAATGTAAAAAATTCTTTGGTAATGTTCATTTCAGTATAATTGAAAACATTAAAACCATTATAAGAATTAATGACATTATCTGAGTGAGTATTGCTATTGTTTGTTCCTTTGCTAATATGTTCAACATGCAGTTGTGTGGTGTCATCTACCACAGATCCTAATAATGTATTTCCTGTTTGTTCAGTTCTTTCTGTTATTATTGTCTCCCTCTTTTGTTCCAATATGTTTGATTTTTTGGGGCTGGATAGTATCTGCCCCCCTGAAAATTAGTGACCTTGTCTATTTGTCCTTTCATGTTTCTATAAATTTTTATATATTGAGACCATGTCTCTTTAAAATTTTAAAAAATGTGAATGCAGTTTTTTGCGCCAGTGAGGTTATTTAAATGAAGTGCAAATATGGTTTGTTTGTTCTGATGAAGTCTGTATTGCATACAGATGAAAGCGCTTAACTGGATATTGGTGCTGTGTGCTGTTGTGTTTTACAATAAATTATTCCCTGTTCGAGCCGTGGTTTCTGTGGAGTTCTGTGGAGTGCCTGTACCAGCTTTTTGTTTCATTCGCTTCTAGTGTTGCTGTTTGTTGTGGTCATCGGTTGTTGCTGGTATGGAAGGCAACATTGAAGAAACACAGGCTTTATCAGATAGGGGAGAGATTCAAAAACTGCATCAAGAAGTGTTTACTTTAAAAACAGAGGTGACCAGACTGATTCAGTTGATCGAGCGGACGTTGACATCACCAAAACATGAAGGTAGTGGTGAATTGGTTCACAATTCACCTACTAAAGTATTATGCAATTCATTGGATACAGATACTTGCACACAGATGGACGTTCCTAATGGACAAGCGTGCCTAACAGCTGACAGAGAGTTGTCTTTACGGGAAACGTGTTTAGCGACTAATGGTAAAATCAACATGAGTCATACATCCGAAAATGATTTTACCTTTGATTTTAGCTTGTTTCACAATTATGAAGAAATGGAGCGTTTAGGAGCTCGTCCTAAGCGTGGGTTACCAGTGAAAACATACTCTACTGCGACGCGGACTCAGGCTGACAATTTAAAAGGTACTGTTGCAAATAATAATATTTCGAGTCCTTTATGTGTGAAAGATCAAACAAAACGCATTTTTAAACAGCAAGGTCGAAGTAGAGTTAAAAGTAACAATGAGGGTGACAGTTTAGATCAATTTTTAAATGATGATTATGAATTCGTCAGCAATGATGGACAAGTTGATATTATTCAAAAAGGGAGACATTTAAGTTATAACAAAGAGTTTCCCCAGGACTCTATAAAAGACTGTATCAATTTATTGGGTAAGAAGTTATTTAACATCAAGTGCATAAAGATTGACAACGCTTATTTAAGCAAATGTATTTCGTTACATATTGTACCCAAGGGTCTGAGGTTTTTTAAGCTACCTATGGGTGTAGAGTACAACAAAGTTAATATGAATGAATTTGATAAATTGTTTGATAGTTTTGGTTTTAGCTATATGAAAATGCTTATGAAATTAAATGATGAAAAATTGTCTGTTAATGTATGTGAAGTGGAAAGATTAAAACAAGAAATAGTAAATGATCCCTTGTTTATGCAATGGAAAGATTTATATGATAAACAGTATATTACGGCTGATAACAAAGCCAAAACAATTTTTAATAGAAAGAGTAGGAAAATAGAGAGAGACATTGAGCAATACAATGACAAAAGGGCATATATTTGGCCACAAGTCAGACCAAGATTTGATACAGATGGATATAATAGAAACATGAAAGGACAAATAGACAAGGGCACTAATTTTCAGGGGGGCAGATACTATCCAGCCCCAAAAAATCAAACATATTGGAAGAAAAGAGGGAGACAATAACAGAAAGAACTGAACAAACAGGAAATACATTATTAGGATCTGTGGTAGATGACACCACACAATTGCATGTTGAACATATTAGCAAAGGAACAAACAATAGCAATACTCACTCAGATAATGTCATTAATTCTTATAATGGTTTTAATGTTTTCAATTATACTGAAATGAACATTACCAAAGAATTTTTTACATTATTTAGTAAGGGAATGAAGTTTATTCCCTCGGTAAGTTTCAATTTAGTAGATACCATCACAGAAGTGAAATTATATTGCAGGAGACTCAATTTAGCTATGCAGTTCAAACAAAGTGATGATGGTGTGGGTTTTATTCACAACCAAGGCCTTAAGAAAAAAAGTACATATATACCCCCTCCTAATATTCAGGTTTCGAATTTTGAAAAGATGGTATGCCATGATATTTACAGGTGGAATATTAGTTGTAAGAGAGATTTTGCACTTAAACAAGGTAATAAAGATAATTTATCCATGGATGAACGAAAATGTTTAAATTCGTTCATGACCAACAATGAAATAAGAATTATGAAACCGGACAAAGAGGGTGGTATTGTTTTATTTAATACATTGGACTATATTAATGAAATACATAATATTTTATACCTTACAGGGAACTATGAAGTGGTGTCACTTAATGAAATTAATATTGGTTACAAGAAAATAGATTTAACTTTAGAAGAATATCTTATTGATCAGAGAATCACTAGTGACACCTACAATTTCCTAAAAGTAGAGATGCCTACCTTGGCAAATATTATAGGTATCCCCAAAGTTCACAAAAATATTACCCTCCCCCCTTTTAGACCCATCGTCTCGGGGAGTAGATCCAAGACATACCCTATAGGAGTAGCTATTGACAGGTGGGTCAAACCAGTGTATGAAAATATTCCACACCTTATCAAGGACTCATGGACATTTTTGGGGCAACTTACGTCAGATTTATGGAATAAACAACTCTATTTTGTTACTATAGACGTAGTTGATTTGTTTTCATGTATTCCTAGAGATATAGGATTATACTTTTTTAGTAATAGTTTAAGGAAATTTTCCGACATGGAATGGGATCGGATATGTTTAATCATGGACATGATGGGACTGGTGTTGGATCATAATTACATACAATCAGAAGGGGAATTTTTTAGGCAGAGAAGAGGTGTTGCTATGGGAGCCTGTTGTGCTCCCATATTCGCTAATCTCGTCATGTTAGAATGGGAGACAGAATTTATATTCAGTTGTGAATATTACAACAACATAGTTTATTACACTAGATATTTAGACGATTTATTCATTTTGTGGAAAGGTCCTAAGGATGATATCCCTTTATTTGTTAATTATATTAATAATACCACAGAATTTTTGAAATTTACGTATAGAGTTAGTGACAGTGGTATTGAATATTTGGATACATTCATTAGTCATTCTGAGGGAGGTTTTGTCTCACAAATATTTAGGAAAGAGACGTTTTCCAATGATTACATAGAGTTCAATAGCAATCATCCACAATATGTTTTTAAAAATGTATTCAAAGGACAGTGTATAAGAGCTGCAAGAATGTCCTCAACAAGTGAAATTTTAGAGAAAGAACTCAAATTATTATTGAAAATGTTTAGAATTAGAGGATATCTCAATAAATTGTTAATAGATACAACACATTATGTTAGAGGTGAGTGGGGCAAAAAATATACCCCCCTGTTAGGCAACAAATTTAATCATGTTAAAAAAGATGGGCCCTTGTCAAATAGCAATTCCAATCGGGTTTGTGTCCTGGTATATTCGCCTTTTGTCCATTATATTAAGAGTATTGTCAAGCAGCATTGGAATTTAATTATGGTGAATGATGAGACAGCTTGTATTTTGGGTAATCAACCTAGATTTGTATTTAAGACTGGACCTAATATCAAATAATTGTTGGAGAAAGTATCATACAGATCCAACAAAAACAATTTGCAGGGGACCAAAAAATGTGGGCGGTGTAAACAATGCAATGTTATATACGAAGCTGATAGTATAATATTGGAAGATATCAGCAAGACACATATAAGATACAGGGCGGGAAATTGCAATACTTCCCATGTGGTTTACATTGCGATTTGTTCTGCTTGCCCTGCATTTTATATAGGAAAGACAGAGAGACAATTTAAGAAACAGATTTACGAACATACATATAGGATCAAAGTGAAAGATAAAAACAATGCATTGTACAGACACTTATCAGTGAAGGGAGATAAACACATATTTAAATTTGCAATAATAGATCAGGTTAGTATTTCACCATATGGAGGAAACTGGAAAGCATTTTAAGCCAGTAGAAAAAGCAAATGGCAAATTCTTACAGATGCTACCAGATCCCCTGGTATAAATGAATACATTAGTATCAAACCATTTCTTACTATGTCATAGTATAGGTTTTTCTACTCTATTCATTATAAATACATTATATTTTATATTTTATATTTATTTATCTATCTATTTATTAATTTATTATTTTATATGAATTCACATCATTAATAAATAATCTATGTAATTGTCATTTAATATTTAGACAAAGCATCTTATTGTAACTATCTTATTTTATATATTGAGACCATGTCTCTTTAAAATTTTCGAAAATGTGAATGCAGTTTTGGCACCAATGAGGTTATTTAAATGAAGTGCAAATATGGTTTGTTTGTTCTGATGAAGTCTGTATTGCATACTGATGAAAGAGCTTAACTGGATATTGGTACTATGTGCTGTTGTGTTTTACAATAAATTATTCCCTGTTCGAGCCATGGTTTCTGTGGAGTTCTGTGGAGTGCCTGTACCAGCTTTTTGTTTCATTCGCTTCATAAAGGATATGCACAACTCCAGACTAGTAGCCCAGTATAATGCATCTGAGATACTCCAGGTACAACTAACAATGAGTAAGATGGTGATTCAGGTTGTAGCCTACTATAGGTCCCCAATCATCTCCCAAGACTCTCACTCCACATTCCTAAGCACCCTGGAAACTATTAAGATCTAATCCAATGCTCTTATACTAGGTGACTTCGGGTCTATATTAGATTATCGAATATTTAAATGTTCGAACACCATATGGTCGACAACATATGTTCAAACT